>NW_026733171.1:45000-147466 GCF_028476545.2 Physella acuta
ATATATATTATATATATATATATATATATATATATATATATATATGTAAGTAATTAAAAAAGGAAAGTTAACTAAATCGACGTAGATACTAAGTTTAACTTCATGGTATAAATTCTAATTTGATTACTCTGAAAATAAAAGTGAAATGCCAGGTTGATGGTCCATAAAGCAGATTTGATTTTTGAATTCTCAAAACACCACATAATTTGCAATATATGACATTGCAAAGCACACAAAAATAATATAAGTTATTTCCCTTTGCATCTTGGATTTTGATAAGCTTCAGGGGCTAAAAACATACTGGTGATTATAAAAAAAACCCATTGTTCTACGGTTTTAATATATGTTTACTTTACATTGTCGATGTGTTATTTTTTAAATTTCCGGGTACCAAAAAGTTAAAAAAAAAATAACAAGCCAAACTAATTGTTTTTTTTCCTTGTCAGAACATGATAAATGTAAAAAAAAAATCAAAAAAAAAAAAAAAAAAAAAAAAAAAAAAAAGAAATTATACTTTACCAGGACAAGCTGATGCTCAATAGTAGACATTGATTTTATCAAATTACAAAAATGTACTAAACATTTTTTTTTTAAATTATTAAAATTGTATTTCATTACTGAAAAAAAAACGCGCTGCGTTTATGATGTCTTTTAAATGTCACAGACCTGAATGATTACCTCAAGAAATTAATAACGGTGGCTAATAACAGCCAATCAAAGTTTCTCTTAACAATTATATGCGTCGTTTTAAAATATGCGGTTTGTATAAGGCATATTCAAATAAAAATATGGCAGTTGAGGTCGTCCATAAATGACGTCACATTCCTCGGGGAGGGGGGGGAGATTCGTAGTTTTGAGATGACGTGTGATGAGTGGAGTGGGGAGGGGGATGGTTAAAGTTAGTGTGGCGTCATAATTCTGCGATATAGATACTGAAGTTTAGTAATTGTTTTGCGTTTCAGAAATCTACTTTAGTAAATTATAATAGAAATTGATCTACATATTTTAGAAAAAAAAAAACATTGTTAAGAAATAGGGTTGCTTTTTTGAGGGCGGTTGTAGGCTGATGCATGACGTCATTTAAGTGGTTGGCGGGGATCAGGCTTTCGTGACGATGTGTGAAATAAGGGGAGTGGGAATAAAATTTTAACTCTCCCCTCCCCCTCCTAATACCCACAGCGCCAGCTTTAATTAAACGAAAATTTATGAAAGTCCCAATTTAGCATTTCGCTGAGGATTTTAAAGCAGGGGTCTCCAAACTACGGCCCGCGGGCCGGATGCGGCCCGCGATGTCCTCTCATCCGGCCTCGGAAATCTTTTTGTCCACGGAAAAAAAAACGTTTGTTGGTGATGGCTGAGGAACTTTGCCCAGAAAAATCAATGACATGCCTGAAAGACCTGGCCCCCGAACTAAAATTTGATAGTTAATGCGGCCCTCGGACTGAAAAGTTTGGAGACCCCTGATTTAAAGGATAACTACCATTATTTAAAAAAAAATGAAATTGATGTAATTACATTGATCAAACGATAACAGCCTAGTATTTTTGTCTGAAGAGAAGGGTTAATATATGCGACATTACAAGCACGGAGAATAAGAAATCGATTGCAAATTTTTTGTTTTATTTAAAAACAAAATGTAGGCTAATTGTCATTGGTAAAGTCATGATTTTATTATTGGGAAGCTTATTGGCAACATTGGGTGTATAAAATATGTCGCACGCGTTGATATTTCAAAATGCGACTCACGACTCATATATATATATATATATATATATATATATATATATATATATATATATATATATATATATATATATATATATGTATATATATAGACATATATATATATATATATATATATATATATATATATATATATATATATATATATATGTATATTATATATATATATATATATATGTCTATAACGTTCTTGGTGAGGTGGCGGAGAGGGACAGACACTGGTTTCTATAAATAAATAAAATTAAAAAAAAGAAAAGAAAAAAAAAGAAAAAAATGAAATAATATAAAATAAATAAATAAAAATTATGTATGTGTGTTGTATATATTTATAAATAAATAAATAAACAAATATATCAATATATCTATTTCTATCTATCATTATATATATATATATATATATATATATATATATATATATATATATATATATATATATATATATATATATATATATATATATACATATATATATATATATATATATATATACATATATATATATATATATATATATACATATATATATATATATATATATATATATATATATATATATATATATATATATATATATATATGTACACAAATTAGAAACTAAGTGATCCTCCCACGAAAGTCCCCCACCCCTTACAACATTTTCTCTCAGAAACCCTGCACACTCAGATGATATACAATCACACATAAACCACAATGATTTGGGACTGACTACGTATTGACAATCAAGTCACACTGCCTGTAAACAACGCCTTTTTGAAAATGACGTTTTAATGCCTTCACGAAAGAATTAGAAAAAGCACCAGTATTTTGAAAAAAAATATAGCTGATTTTTATTTATAACAAATAAAAAAAAGTGTATAATACAATTTTTGAAATTCAAAAATATTGAAAAAAAACATGTTAATACTCAAATACACTCAGGAAGTTGTAGACAACACATTTAAAAATAGAAAAATAGAAAACTTCTTTTAGGTGAAGATAACAAAATACATGGATATATTTTCAGGGGAAGTAACTGGAAATAGCTTTGATAGGGGGGAGTGTGAATAACGAATGGACAGCTGAGAGGTTGCAGATTTAATTTAAGTTTGGTTTAGAGTTTAGACTAGCCTTCAACCCGCAGACTAGAGGCAATAACTTATTGTAATCGATAAATAAAAAAATTACAATTTAAAATCAGTTTTCAATGAAAGGGATTTAGTTTTTTTTTTCCGCGGGTCAGAATAGATTTAAAATATATTTTTAAATTAATACAATTTTTATGAAAATATAGGATGAATTAAATAATTAATATTAATAGAATATATGTAGCATACAATATTGCTCAATAATTTAAAAAAAAATGCACGCATGTATAGATTATATTATATAAGGTAAAGATAAATCCATTTATTTATAGTTAATTGCAGAATGGGTAAACATTTAAAACTATATTTGTGATGCAATGCAAATAGGTTAAATGCTGCGTGAAGAGAAGCGTTTTACTGAAATAAACATCTTAGACTGGGGGACATGCAATGGTAATTAAAATTTTAATCAAGAACCACGACGTTTCAATATACACAACTTGATGTGATTTTACATATAATCAAAGGCGGATCTACTTTTTGAAGGTAATTTGCGCGGGGGTGGTGGTTAGCTATATATAAATATATGCTTTGGTTATATATATATATATATATATATATATATATATATATATATATAAATATATATATATATATATAAATATATATATATATATATATATATATATATATATATATATATATATATATATATATATATATATATATATATATATATATATATATATATATATATATATATATATATATATATATATATACATATATATATATATATATATATATACATATATATATATATATATATGTACATATATTTATATATATATATGTACGTATATATATATATATATATATATATATATATATATATATATATATATATATATATATATATATATGTATATATATATATATATACATATATACATACATATATACATATATATGCATAAATATCTATATATATATGCGTGTATATATATATATATACGTGTTTATATATATATATATATATATATATATATATATATATATATCTATATATATATATATATATATATATATATATATATATATATATATATATATATATTTGGCTCTATAAGAGTCTCCCATAGCTAAGCATATTTACATATAGAACCATCGAGAACAGAAGACGTTATAAAAATATTATAAAAACCAACAAATAAGGAAATTTTGTGTTCGCTTTTACGAGGCCAATATTTTCCTACATTTTTTTTCCAAAAGACTTTTTGATGGAAATCCCCCTCCCTACCCCACCGGAAGTAAAAATCTAAAATTTCTTCCATTTCGAGCCTTGCAGAGTTATGCAAATTAGAATTTAACTTTTAAGTTGCGTGCAACATTGTGAAACGTAAATTTATGCCATTTTAAAACGGATTTATTTTTTCGAGACATGCAACATTTTGCCATTTATTATTTTAAGAAAGTCTAAAGGGGTCATCTGTAAATGACGTCACGCTTTTTTGACGATTTTTACCTCTCCCCTCCCCTCCGTCACACATCGTCACAAAAAGCCAGAACCCCTAATATGACGTCACACCTCAGTCTACAATCTCCCCCCCCCCCTCTCAAAGTTGCTGTTGAATTTTTCTTAAAACATCGACATTTTTCCAAAATCTTGTCAGAGCTCTGTTAACATAGAGTATTTTGATCAATTCCTATTACAATTTATTAAAACCGTTTGTAAAAACGCGAAATAACGGCTAAAACTCGTTTTCTAACATTGCTTTTTTATAATGCAAAAGTGTGACGTCACACCGTTTGAACCCCCCCTCCCCCTCATTACACAACGTCACAAAATTACGGACTCCCCTCTCCGAGTGTGACATCATTTATGGACGAGCCAAAAGTGACTACATTCTGTGATGTAGGCCTACTTTCACGTCAGTTTTACCATCAAATCACGAGTAGAGTATTTACTTTGCGAGACAAGCAATTCTGTCAGCTTGGTTTGTACAGAAAAAGGGAGACAAAACTGCTCGCTATGACTCTCCAATATGGAGAGTTAAAAATAGTGTGTGCGTCGTTTTTTATGGGGATGATATTTGTAACCAAACATCGGTTATAGTAGAATCCTCGTGCCTGAAATTAAGTTTGAAAAGTTTGTTACTCAATTTAAAATGAAATTAATTTAGACAGAAATATTTGACTATTTTAAAAATAAACATGCAATTCTTTTACCGTTAAAAGTTTGGTGAACTTATTCAAAAGTATGATGGAACCTCTTTCAGTTATGAGAATCAAAATTCTAGGCTAAGTTTAGAGTGGCGTAAGCTGTTTTTTTTAGGTAGGAGATTTCAAAGTGTAGGCCTAAGTTTGTCTGTGTGTATGTGTTTGTGTCTGTGTGTATGTCTGTATTGTGACTGATTGTGTTTCTGAGTGAGCGTCTGCTTGTGTGTCTGTTTATGTGTAGGATTGTGTGTCGGTGTGTGTGCGCATGTGTGTCTCTGTGTGAGTGTACCTGTGTGTCTGTCTGTGAGTGTGTGTATGTCACTCTATATGTACGTGTGCGAGTGTGTTTATGACTCCCTATGTATGGCTATCCGTGTTTCTGTAAGTGTATGCATGCCACTCTATATGTATGTGTGCGAGTGTGAAGTGAGCGGACGTACGGGTAGACACTTGTGTTTAGACTCGCAGCAGTCCCTGTCGTGGTTACAGAACCCCCAGAACTTGGAGCAGCATCTGTTCTTGCTGCCACACAGGAGGAGACTCTGGCACTGGTAGCTGTACAGGCACGGCTTGTGGAGGCTGCAAGACAATGGGCGTGACGTTATGGATTGGACCAATGGGAATGTAGAGTTTAAGAAAATATATTTAAAACAATTTTTTACGCTGCTTTTGTGTCTGTATGAGATTTAATGGGGACGGAGTGGTCTAGCGGTAGAGAGCTAGACTGGGCATAGTGCTGACCACACTATCTCTTCATATGCCGAGGTCACTGAAACAGGTGAACTCCACTTCACTTTGACCATCAGGTTTGAAAGGGAAACTTTTTTTATGATATTAAATATTACATAGGAAAAAAAAACAAATTATGTTATCGTTATTAGATTGCAGGTTAGGGTTGCAGTTAGTCTCATGGATATGGCCAAGTAAGAGTTAGGATTTAGGGGTCATCCATAAATGACGTCACGCTTTCTGGACGATTTTTACCTCCCCTCCCTTCCCTCCGTCACACATCGTCACAAAAAGCCAGCCCCCCCCCCCCTAAAATGACGTCACACCTCAGTCTACAACCCCCCCCCCCTCAAAATTGCAGTTGCATTTTTCTTAAAACATCGATATTTTTATCAAAATCTTGTCTGAAATCTATCAAAATAGAGTATTTTAATAAATTCCTATTACAATTTATTAGAACAGTTTTCTAAAGCGCGAACGAAATAACGTCTAAAATTCGTTTTCTAACATTGCTTTTTTATAATGCAAAAGTGTGACGTCGCATTATCTGAACCCCCCCCCCCCCCCCTCCCCCTCGTCACACACCGTCACAAAATTACGGACCCCCCTCCCCCCTACGAGTGTGACGTCATTTATGGATGACCCCTTAGCTTTAAAGTAAATAAGTTATTAACTTATGTCATCACACCTCCAATAGGTTGAGGTGGGGATGAAAGGTGGTGAACTTTGTGACGTCATTTTGACAGACGGTGTGGGTAGGCCTAATGGTTGGGTAAATTTCTTTATTTTAAAAAAATTACGTTAAGTGGCCTACAGATGATCCCAAACAGAACTAAGACATACTTGTAAGCGCGGCTACAAAATTATTTCTAGGCAAGAAATACACACACAAGTTCACAGTATTAGACGTTCTTTATAGAGCTTTCAACATTTCTTATTTTATACTCCGTAATTATCTCATTAAGTCGGCTGCTTACTATTAGTTACGTTATGTCTAGTTAGCTATTGTTACGTCCCTTGTGTTATTTACATCATAGTTATGTCCCTTGAATGTCTGGGCTCTATGTATTGTGTAGCCGTGTTGTTGATGTCAGTGAGTTTGCTATGAATGTGTCTTGATAGGATACGTGTAGTCGGAGCTGTACTGTGTATGAATAATAAAGTGTTGAAGCTAAGTGATATCGTCTACTATTATACTCCAAGTCCTACAAATCAAGTAGGCCTACTATAACACTGTTATCAATAATGTAAAACGGTTATCTGTAATATAACACTGTTATCAGTAATATAACATTGTTATCAATAATATAACATTGTTATCAGTTATATATAACACTGTTATCAGTCATGTAAAATTGTTATCAGTAATATAACACTGTTATAAGTAATATATAACACTGTTATCAGTAATATAACACAGTTATCGGTTATGTATGTAACGATGTTATCAGTAATATAACACTGTTATCAGTAATATAACACTGTTATCAGTTATATATAACACAGTTATCAGTAATATAAAATTGTTATCATATGCACAGCCTACCCCAGCTTGGTGCAGCGTGGATTCGTTCCTGAATGGGCCTCGTTACATTTTCCACTGCAGCATTCACTGTTGTCCTCACAGCTGTCATTCGGAAACTTGCAGTTAAAAGCTGGGGTTAAAAAATTGTAGTTAAAAGTTGGGGTTAAAAAAATTGTAGATAAAAGTTGGGGTTAAAAAAATTGTAGATAAAAGTTGGGGTTAAAAAGTTTATAGTCAAAAGCTGGAGTTAAAAAACTTGCAGTTAAAAGCTGGGGTTAAAAAATTTGTAGTTATAAGCTAGGGTTAGAAAAACTTGCAGTTAAAAGCTTAGGTTAAAAAAGCTTGCGTTAAATTATTGCAATTAGAATCTATGAATTAATAAACTTAAATTAACATCGAAAGTAATCATCTAAATAAAATAAAAAATATTGATAAAAGGTCATGTTTAATACATATAAATGCAAGTAATGGTAAGGGCCTGTCCAAGTGAAATATGTCCATACTAATAAAGTGATCATCAACTAAAAGATGTGAGACAAAAGATATTCACTATCATTAAATCGGTGAAATGTGAAAGCTGATTTTTGAAGCTGATTTGTAACGTAATCATATTTAAATTTTATGTCAAGTTATGTTTCATTGTTTAAATTTTATGTAAAGTTATGTTTCATTATTTCAATTGTATGTAAAGTTATGATCCATTGTTTAAATTTTATGTAAAGTTATGTTTTATTATTTAAATTTTATGTAAAATTACGATTAATTGTTTAAATTTTATGTAAAGTGTTAAGTTTCTTTATTTAAATTTTATGTAAAGTTATGTTTCATTATTTAAATTTTATGTGATGTGAGACAAAAGATATTCACTATCATTAAATCGGTGAAATGTGAACGCTGATTTTTGAAGCTGATTTGTAACGTAATCATATTTAAATTTTATGTAAAGTAATGATTCATTGTTTAAATTTTATGTAAAGTTATGTTTCATTGTTTAAATTTTATGAAAATTTATGTTTCATTATTTAAATTTTATGCAAAATTACGATTAAATGATTAAATTTTACGTAAAGTGTTAAGTTTCTTTATTTCAATTTTATGTAAAGTTATGTTTCATTGTTTAAATTTTATGACCAATTATGTTTCATTGTTTAAATTTTATGTAAAGTTATGTTTCATTGTTTAAATTTTATGTGATGTGAGACAAAAGATATTCACTATCATTAAATCGGTGAAATGTGAAAGCTGATTTTTGAAGCTGATTTGTAACGTAATCATATTTAAATTTTATGTAAAGTTATGCTTAATTGTTTAAATTGTATGTAATGTTATGTTTCATTGTTTAAATTTTATGTAAAGTTATGTTTCATTATTTAAATTTTATGTAAAATTACGATTATTTGTTTAAATGTTACGTAAAATTATGTCTCATTGTTTAAATTGTATATAAAGTTATGTTTCATTGTTTAAATTTTATGTAAAGTTATGTTTCCTTTTTTAAATTGTATGTACGGTTATGTTCCATTATTTAAATTTTATGTACGGTTATGTTTCATTATTTAAATTTTATGTAAAGTTATGTTTCATTTTGTAAATTGTATGTACGTTATGTTTCATTTTTTAAATTGTATGTACGTTATGTTTCATTTTTTAAATTGTATGTACAGTTATGTTTCATTGTTTAAATTGTATGTGCAGTTATGTTTCCTCATCCATGAAGAGGATTCCAGTGCCACCTTAATACGAATTATATTACCAAATATCAATTAACATATAGCACACTAAAACACTGAGACGCTGAAACTTTTGAAGAAATTACTTTAGAAAATATAAAAATATTTTTTTGAAAGAAAATATTTCTATTATTGAAGAATAACAAAAAAGCCCCACTTTAAAATGTTTTTAAAAATAACATAAATGTATGTTTGAATCAAAAAGATTATTCTACATTTAAAACACCTTTAGTTATCTTAAAAATAAACAAGGCCTGCATGTCTTATTCTTAAACAAAATAAAAATAATAACAAACGTTTAAAAACCATATAATTTTTTTCTAAATGCCTTCTTGATTTGCTTTAATAATTGTAACGAAACAATTAAAAAACAACATTCAATTTACGAACGCTTTGATCAAAGTTTTCACAATCCAATCTTCCTTTCTCTAGATAAACAAATCCATATTTTGTGACAGAATGTCTTCAACCTTCACTAAACTGAGATAGACGTCTTCACGATCTCCAATACAATCAAGATTGTTTTTATACTATTGATACTTTATGTGATGATTTAAAAACTGATTTACACACACTTTTTAAAAGCAAAGCGCCTTGTTATACATTGCACGTCGAAGATTTTATATCGGAAGATTTTGTGTGTATTAAAATAGCATCAATCACCGCTTTATTTAACAAAAACATAAAAAAATATCAACTTGATTTTTTTGTCAATGATGGATTCGGAAAAAAATGATTAAAATTGATGGTTTTTGTTTTTAATAAAAATATGGGATTTTGTTTGTATGTTTTTGTAGATTTTTAAAAAGCAATCGGTTAAATTGAGATAATTAAAACATGAAAGACTTTGTCTAGTGTTAAATGTTGCGGCAGTTTTATTGAGGGAAAAGGAACAGTTAGCGGAATAATCTATAGTCCTGTTTGATATTTTTGATATGTTCTAAAATTTAAATTTAACATTCGCTATTTACTAAATGGTATTTTTAAACGTATCCGGTCGTACCCCCCCCCCCAGGAAAAAAGAATAAAAAAGTTAACCCAATACCTTACACGTCATTTTAGTTGAGTCAGGCGTGTCGGGGTCGGGGTGGGGGGGGGGGGGGGTTGAAAGCGCCGACTGCTATTCCGAAAGTCGAGAACTCTTGAGCTCGGAACACGATCTGGAGTGAGTAGGACGTCACTGAGTCAACCCAGCTGTACTGGGTACCTGGCTCAGTTAGGCTTCATATCAAAGCCAGATAGTTTGTATTTGTGTAGCGATATCATGATTTACACGATTTGATACACCCTGTCGACAACTATTAAAGTGGCTGATGTATTTTTAAATTTTTTTATTATTGTTACAACACGTTTTAACCGATCGACGATTTCCTATTGCAATATTCAGGCTCTAAAACCACGGAACCCGCAATTAGTAAAGTTCATTAGTAACATGTGGGTTTCTCAATTTGGTGGCCTTAACACATGGACAAGTTACTTTGAGCAGTGTATGTAGAAATTACATTTCACATATTTCAACCATGACATTTCACATATTTCAACCATGACATTTCACACATTAAACACATTTCACATATTTCAACGTTTCAGGTGCTCTTCTAATCAACCAATCCGACCCCCAATCATTCCACATGGCATTTATTAATTACAAAATAAAAGGAATAAAGAAAACCAAAGGCATCGTTTTATAACATTAGTTTATACCACCACCTCACGTTTTAAAACACATTATAACAAAATAAAGACATTCCCAATATTTTCGGAGCTATGTTACACGTGAATGATCCCCGAAAATCTCTGTTTAATATTTTCTGACGCATTCATCTGATTTGATGAAAAAACAGCAGCAAGAAGAAAACAAGACACAAACATTAAAACGAAAGTAGGAAGCCATTTTTTTTTGCCGCGTGACGTAAATGAAACAAATAAAACAAAATAAAATAAAACGCTAAATGTCTAACAGGCGGAATACGTCGCGAATATGGCTATGTTTGGATACTTCAATTTCATTTTTAAAAACGAATGTTGATGTTAGATCTATAAACCATTAAAACAACAAACAGAGGGGGAAAAAATCAGCGTTACATTAAAAACATCAAAAAAAAACCCCATCATTCACTGAGCGGGAATACCCAGGGGAAATGGCCTGTGCTTTCATTTTAACGTAAAGCCATTTCCTTTTCCGGGAAGCAAATTAAAATCCGAATAACGACATGAAATGAGTTGTTTAATTCATGTGGCATTTGTTTTTTTTCTTTCTATAAAATAATTTGTTGTCGTTATGACAAGTGACAAGGTGGTACGATCTGAGTGTGTGGGTGTGGGGTGTTTATGAGGGGAAGTGTTTGTGGGGTAGTGGGAGTGTGTGGTATTGGGAAGTGTGTGGGATTGGGAAGTGTGTTTCTCTGTGTGTGTGTACGTGTGTGTCTAGGATGGTTGGAATAATGTGTATGTGATGGGACTGTGTGTGGGAATGTGGGGGTAGGGGAAATATATATATAAAGTGAAGTGTTTAGGGGGAAGTGTGAGTGAGGTGTGGGATATGTGATTGTGAGTAGGTTGATTGAGTGTATGTGTGTGTGTGTGTGGGAGAAATGTGTGTCGGGTGGGTAAGTGTGTGTATGTGTGGGAATGTGGGAGTGTGTGATGTTGGGAGTGTGTGTGGGAGTGAGTATTATGGTAGAGGTGTGATTGTAGGAGTGTGGTTGTAGTTAAGATGTGAGTGTGGTTTGTAGTAGAGGTGTGAGTGTGGGAGTGTGGGTTGAAGTAGAGGTGTGAGTGTGGTGTGTGGGTTGTGTGTGAGTGTGTGATGTGTGGGTTAGGGTAGAGGTGTGAGTGTGGGAGTGTGGGTTGTAGTAGAGGTGGGAGTGTGGGGGATGTGGGTTGTGTGTAAGTGTGTGATGTGTGGGTTAGGGTAGAGGTGTGAGTGTGCGAGTGTGGGTTGTAGTAGAGGTGGGAGTGTGGGGGATGTGGGTTGTGTGTAAGTGTGTGATGTGTGGGTTAGGGTAGAGGTGTGAGTGTGGGAGTGTGGGTTGTAGTAGAGGTGGGGGATGTGGGTTGTGGAGGTGTGGGTTGTAGTAGAGGTGTGAGTGTGGGAGTGTGGGTTGTAATAGAGGTGTGAGTGTGGTGTGTGGGTTGTGTGTGAGTGTGTGATGTGTGGTTTGTGGGTTGTGGTAGAAGTGTGGGTTTACCGTGACACGAGGTCCACGTCCAAAAGGCGAGGCAGGTGGCGAGGGTGATCGATGTTCTCATTCTCAACACGACGTCACAGGCATCGAATCTGTCATGGCGTGATGCAAGTCATCGATCTGATGAAGAAGGTATCGAACTTTGTTACAAGTGTCCTAGGGTGGAGGGACGACGTGGTTCAACGGTAGAGCGTTCGGCTGCTAAGCCGAAAGTCTCGAGTTCAGATCCCGGGCTCACGTTCGTAAGACGTAACTGAGTCCACCCAGCTCTGATGGGCAAAGGCACCCGGATATATAGTGCTGACCATACTATCCCCCAATATACCGAGGTCACTGAAAAAATCGAACATACCCCCCATGGACCTTGAAGTTCGAAAGGACACTTCATTCATAGAAGGGTAGGATGAATCTATCAAAGCTTGTCACTGAGCTAGTGAATAGGATAATACATTCTATTTTTGTATTTTTAGATGATTTCTCTATCAGGATCTTGAAAAAAAATGCGAAAAAATAATCAGAATTTCATGTATGTTGGTGTAAAACAGGATATTTTTTTTTTCCATTAAAACTTAGGATACAAATTTCGTCACCAGATGGCATAACTTATTTTGTCAACCTTCACCTTGAAAAAATCCTGACCCCCAGCAACCAAAAATGACGTCACAAAAATTTAAATATCTGGAGCTGCGTGGTAATTAGCATTGACAGAATCCCCGTTTATTATTTAAATAAATTGAATTCATTTAAAATGTCTCTTCCATTATAATCATTTTATCTTCAGAAATTACGGGATTTTGTCATGTATAATAGATCTTTAAATATTTTTTTAAACCCGTAAATGTATTTGCTTTAAAAAAATCTTAAATGTCACGCAGACAATTTCACATTTGTATTTACATCCCATTATTTCTCCTTGCAAATCATGTTTAATGTTTATTTCAATGGCGGCGCCATCCCATAATTTCTCCCAACAGAATTTATTAAAGATATTTTATTAAGTCGTTAAGCCATCCATTAAATTGCTCCGCAGAAACGGCGTGTGGCTATTTTTATCCAATTACAGCCATTAAGACAAAACATTAATTATTGTTTTGATTAGCTTTGTTTCCAGCATTTAATTTTTTTTCAAGACGCAAATTATAAACACAAAAGGCTTGAAACGTCTATGTAATCATACAAAATTTAAAATAAAATATTTTAAAAATATGGCAAGCGATAAAATTGTAGTTATATCTTAAAAACTTAAAGCTGTTTAGGAACCACCGATGACTCTCATTTTCATATTTTTGCATTAATTATAAGCCGTTGAAAAGCCGTTTAGAATTATTTTCTCAATTAAAATATTAAAAAAAAAAACCACCCTCAACCACTTCTGGAAGTCAACCGTAATGGCCAGGGAGAGTAAAACAAAGAATTATAGAACTGTTTTTTTTCCATCATAAAACACACAATAGTGATCTATGGTGTATAGCGTATATTGTATTTATATTAAATAATATAACATTCCATATCACCACAACACCATGACTCTACTAATCCAAGTTAAAAATAAAAGTGTTAGCTAAATTACTATTATATTACTAGTATTTATTTGTTTGATTATTTCTAGCCTTAATAAAACCGGAAGTCATTTTGCATTTATTACACAAATATTTTAAAATATTCAATTTTGGTTGAAAAATATACTTTCTGGCCAAAAAAAATTTGAACCAGATTTTCAAAACTCATGTCAACAACGCGGAAAAAAGAACTGCATTAAAATTGAGGTTTAGCATAACTTTAATAGCAACTTTAAAGAAAAAGAGATAATGTTTCTTGCAACCAATTTACTTTGATAATTGAATTTGGTTTCAGATAAAACGCGACCATATGTGGTTGATTGCTCAAGTCTTCCTATTCAACAACAATCAAATGATAGAATCACAGACGTCAGCACATTTTAGGACTAGTAGGCGTAGAATAAAAATTGATCTTCGTCGCTTTTTACAGTGATTGACGTCAGGAAAATTTATCAGCTGATGGGTACCCGCTAGAGCTGAGTAGACTCAGGGACTAGAATTCATATTGATGGGTACCCGCTAGAGCTGAGTAGAGTAAGGGACTAGAATTCATATTCTAGAGCTGAGTAGACTCAGGGACTAGAATTCATATTGATGGGTACCCGCTAGAGGTGAGTAGAGTCAGGGACTAGAATTCATACTGATGGGTACCCGCTAGAGCTGAGTAGACTCAGGGACTAGAATTCATATTGATGGGTACCCGCTAGAGCTGAGTAGACTCAGGGACTAGAATTCATATTGATGGGTACCCGCTAGAGCTGAGAAGACTCAGGGACTAGAATTCATATCGATGGGTACCCGCTAGAGCTGAGTAGACTCAGGGACTAGAATTCTTATTGATGGGTACCCGCTAGAGATGAGTAGACTCAGGGACTAGAATTCATATTGATAGGTACCCGCTAGAGCTGAGTAGACTCAGGGACTAGAATTCATATTAATGGGTACCCGCTAGAGCTGAGTAGACTCAGGGAATAGAATTCATATTGATGGGTACCCGCTAGAGCTGAGTAGACTCAGGGACTAGAATTCTTATTGATGGGTACCCGCTAGAGCTGAGTAGACTCAGGGACTAGAATTCATATTGATAGGTGCCCGCTAGAGCTGAGTAGACTCAGGGACTAGAATTCATATTGATGGGTACCTATTGAATTCATATTGATAGGTACCCATTAGAGCTGAGCAGACTTATGGACTTGAATTATGAAGAAGGGTACACGTTTTAGTAAGGTAGGCTTAAAGACTTCAATTCATATTGACCGGTGCCTATTAGAGCTGAGTTGACTCAGTGACTTAAATTTATAATGACGGATTGGGCTACCTGTTAGAACTAGCGTACACCCGGGGACTTTCTACAGACTAACTGGTATCGGTAGACTCACGACAGCCCAAACTAATCGAGAGAAGAAGTCTGAAATTCTTCGAGGAGCTTCCATTTGTCATTGTGTGCTCTACCCCTAAACCACATTAACCCTGCGACAACATCGCTCTTGATCAAGCCTTCGTTTATCATACATATTCCCCCCCTTCCCAGAAAGAATTTCATTTCTATTAAGCGTAGATGTTAAACCAAATTCCTCCCACCGAAAATAACAAAGAATAAATTCACCAGCAAATGATTTCCGTACCAGCCGGAACTCTGTTTCGGTCCCGCGAGTTTACCCATTGTGGTAGCACACGCGTAGTTTGAAATATTTAATTTAGAAAAAATTAAAAACTGGAAACCCTTGACACAACTGTCATTATTGTTGTTCTCAAGATGGTGCGTTTGTTATATACACACATTCAGAACAAAAACACAAACACAGAAACACACAAACAAGCAGCATAACGCACGCTCGCAATCGATTTTTATGAGATACCAAGTTTTAAAATTGTAGACATAGGACGACACCAGCCGTAGCTTAACGTGAGATAAACTTTCTTCATGTCCTGAGGGGAAAGGTTATAACCCCCCCCCCTCACACAGAGCTCACCAAATAAATAGATAACAATTTATATCTCTGCTGCCATGCAATGTCCTGCTGGTTAAACAGAAAATTGCGCAACGAAAAGCTGCGCAAACAGAAAAATGCGCAAATACAAATAAATTATACAAATACACTTTAATTTCATCATATTTGGTGAAAAAATGTTTTATTATGCTACAATGTACATGTGGTCGTTCTTTGCCAGTGTCTATGATCGTTCGATTTAAGAAAACAAATTCCGTTGAGCAGTTTTCCGATGCGCAATTTTCCGGTCACCGGAAAATATTTATCAGTCATTTTCTTTGGTTCCAAATTTTCCTACTTGAGATATTATGAATTTGAATTCCCTTAATCTTGATCTACTCGTTCCCCCAAAGTTTTGATAATCAGATTTAGTTTTTGTCTCGTTATAATTTTCAATTAACACCCCCTCACCTTCCACACACACACACACACACCTTCCCATCAGTCGTTTAAAAATTCAACAGTGAGTCTTTTTTTTCGAAATTTCAAAGAATAGTAAACATAAAAGATCGAGTCTACACTATCGATTTTAAATTGAATTCAGAATGACATTAACATGCTAAAAATGTTTGTGTGTTTTGAAAAAAATGATATTGATTTTTCTTGAATGCATGACTGCTTCTATTGATTTTCAAAATTAGAAATTTGCTATTCCGTCTACCAAGTGGGGGAAAAAAATCGATAATTCACGTTTGGAGGGTGGTCTTTTGTTTGTGCTAGATCTTATTAAAGTCAATGAATCGTGTGGTTGTTTGTGTGTCTGCCGGTGTGGTTGTTTGTGTTGGATTGTGTTTTTGAAATGTTTGTTTGTGTGTCGGTCTGTTTTGTTCGCTGTTTTTTTTTGTTAGTTTGTGTGGTTACTTATGTGTTGGATTGTGTGTTGGGTTATCTGTTTTAGATTGTTTGTTTGTTGGTGTGTTACTGTCTGTTTTTTTGTGTGTTAGTTTGTGTGTTGGGTTGTGTGTTTTATATTTTGTTTGTTTGTTTGTGTGTTGGTTTGTGTTGTCTGTCGGATTTTTGTGTGTGTTGGTTTGTTGGATGTTTGTTTTTTATTGTCTGTGTGATTGTCTGCGTGATTGTCTGTGTTGATGCTTTGTGACTGTGAGCTTGTGAGTGGCTGTTGCTGTGTTATAGAGTGTTTCTACTTTGTGTGTGTATTAGTATGTATGTTTATTTATTAGTTTGTTAGATTAATTGGTTGCTACATTGATAGATAAATGTTACAGTTTTAGGTTCTTTGATTTCTTTTTCTTTAAAAAAAATTATTCTCCGCTTGTTTGTTTGTTTGTCCTAGAGTCTTTATAGAGTACAATGTACATCCGTATGACACGCTGCCCCTGCTGTGTTTTATTAGCATGTCATTTATGTCATGTGTCATCACCTGATGACATCCCTGTGTGTCTAGAACAAAATGACATTCACAGAAATCATAGATCAATATCCTACATCCAAAAAATGCATTGAAGTAATTTTGTTTTACCTAGCTCAGTCTTGCGGATATTTTATTCATAGCTTTGTAAAAATACAAGTTTCTATTTTTTTTAAGAATTATATTTTGAAGCGGATTTAAAAAGAAGAGAATGCAATAGGCTTCAGAAAGAGAGAGCGGTCGCTCTTGTTGTTTTACTGGCTATGCTGGTTCTGGTTTAAGTGTGGGGTGTGGTTAAATGTGTATTTAGTATTCAAGGGAAGTAATTTCTAACATGATTTTTTTGCATGGTTGCCAGGGGGAGTAATTTTTTTTACAAAATCGCCAACCGGGTAATTTCTTACTTGGTGAAACGAGTATTATCTAACATGGCTACCGGGGAGGTAAGTTTCTGCACAATTTTAAGGAAAAACTAAATTCTTTCGTGATATTCAAGGGAAATAATTTCTATCAATTCAGGGGGAGTAATTTCTTTCATGATAGTTAGGGGGAGTAATTTTTTTCATGATAGTCAGGGGGAGTAATTCATTCATGATAGTCAGGGGGAGTAATTTTTTTCATGATAGTCAGGGGGAGTAATTCATTCATGACAGTCAGGGAAAGTAATTCATTAAATGGTAACCACGGGAAGTAAGCGTTTACATAATGAATGAGGGGAGGGGAGTAACTTCTAACACGGTAGTGAGAAGTAGGTTCTTTCAAAATAATAATACAGTAATAACATTTTTACTTTGTTTTCAATTGAAGAAATCTGTTACACAGCAGTAAAGGTAGAGCACTCTGCTACAGATTAAAAAATTTATGTAATTTTTTTTGGACAAGGCAGGTAACATATCTTATCTATATTCTACCTTTTCTGCTAACGTAATTTTTGTCTTCGTTCATTGTAGTTTTTACTTATGGATTGAATACGTCAACTTCCGTCAAGAAATAGATTAGAAAATAGACACAAAGCCTCGTTTTGAGACCTGTTATCCACAAGACATCAAGACAAAAAACGAAAACATTTTTTAAATTTAAGTTTATTTTTTTTTTCCACGTTATTATTTCCATTTCTGATCTTTTATTTTCTAAGTTTCACTTTGTGTTTTTAATAACAGAAAGCTGTTAAAAAAATCAATAACCGCCAACCTGATCAGTATTGATCAGCGGAAAAAAAATTCTGCAGTCTTTTCGTCTTTGTTAGAGGATCTTGTCGGCGATCTGATCATAGACATCGATTAACTGTGGTATTGTTACAGTTGGCGCTAATTGTTAAGCTGCCGTGTTTTCGTGTTATTTTATTAAATCGCTGATGAATACGTCGAAACGTTTTTATGGGGTGTTTAATTATTGAGAAAATTTATAAACTCGATAGTCTTGGAGAATATAGAATGCACACATTCGTTGGGACGATTAGAAGAGATAAAGTACACAGAATTTGCTTCTCTCTCTCTTTCTCTCCTCCCCCCCTCTCTCTCTATATATAAGAGTTATATATATATATATATATATATATATATATATATATATATATATATATATATATATATATATATATATATATATATATATATATATATATAACTCAGAACGTTGAATTCATATTGCTGAGTACCCGTTAGAGCTGGGTAGAATCAGGACTTTAATTCATATTGACCAGTGTTTCTTTCGGGGATGGGGATTTCTTCTCGATATATATATATATATATATATATATATATATATATATATATATATATATATATATATATATATATATATATATATAAATTTATGTATAATACTGCTTGTATCCTATTAACACTAATTGGCATGGCAAAGCTACCCTTCCATGATCTCCCCCCCCCACCCCCTACCCCCACCACGTTGATAATTCCCTTAAGCCCTGCCTGAGGTTGGGTATAACACAAGGATAGAGAAGCTTGAGTTCAGCTGATGGAGGAGAATATTTTATGACAGCTGGGTCGGGCTGACCTTGTCCAAATTAAACAAGATTTCTTTTTGTGTTTATCTTAAAAGCACGTGAGCCTCATGCGCTGGTTTAGCTTTAGGTTTGAGCGTCATGTTTGCGTTTTTTTTTTAACACAGTTCTTGATCTTTTTGTGGCCACGATGTGAAAGTGGTCCGCGAGTTTCAAGAAAAGTGGACAGCATCAAAGACAGCATCAAAGACAGCATCAAAGACAGCATCAAAGACAGCATCAAAGACAGCATCAAAGACAGCATCAAAGACAGCATCAAAGACAGCATCAAAGACAGCATCAAAGACAGCATCTAAGACAGTATCAAAGACAGCATCAAAGACAACATCAAAGACAGCATCTAAGACAGTATCAAAGACAGCAACAAAGACAGTATCAAAGACAGTATCAAAGACAGTAACAAAGACAGCATCAAAGACAGCACCAAAGACAGCATCAAAGGCAGCATCAAAGACATCATCAAAGACAGCATCAAAGATAGCATCAAAGACAGTATGAAAAGAGTTTGGTTTTCTGACGTAACGAGGTATAAAATTGACGCCACGACGGATGACTGTACACTATTGGTCCGCCCTTAGACCGGGGTGTAAAACAAAAGGCCGACATTCAAAAGGCCGACAAAACAAAAGGCCGACACGGACGTAACGAGATATAAAATTGACGCCATGACGGATCACTGGACTCAATTGGTCCGTGAGGTGAGTAGGTGCCCTTAGGTCGGGTCTTGGATTTGGACGATTCCACGCCCCCCCCCCCCCATAATCCTTGTCAATTAACCCCCTCCACTTCCCCGTTTCGGCTCTTATTAGAGCCAATAACCCACTGATGAATTACCCTAGGTGTAATGACGCCCCTCCCCAAATAAATAATACCTTGTCAGTTACCCCCTGGGTCAATAACCCCAGGGTCAATTACCCCCAGGAACAATATTCCTAGGTTCACTTACCCCAGGGAAAGAACTCCCCGCCCCCTTACAGTAATTTCTTCCCACTCTTGTGAATATTTATTGCACATATCATCGGTATTTTGAGAAACCCGGCATTCCATAGGATTGCTAAAACCTACAGTTAGACATTCAGACATTCTATAAATGTAATACAGGTTAGCCTGTCCAAGTGCTTAATCCCTCCTTTACTCTGTGCCTAAACCCTTACCCTTACCCTTACCCTTACCCTCACCCTCACCCTCACCCTCACCCTCACCCTCACCCTCACCCTTACCCTTACCCTCACCCTTACCCTTACCCTTACCCTTACCCTCACCCTCACCCTCACCCTCACCCTCACCCTCACCCTTACCCTTACCCTTACCCTTACCCCTACCATAACCCCTAGCCCCTAACCCTAACCGTACCCTTAACCTTACTCATAACCCGACCGCAAGCATTGCATTTTGAAAGGTGCATGCGGTGGATTATGTTGTATTGCAGTTTTTTGGGCGGGTATAATTGTATTCATGTGGTAATCTATAAGTGGATGGGGGTAACGGTGTGTGTGTATGTGTGGAGAATAATCCGTATGGGTGTGGGGGTAAAGTCGGGGGATGTCCCGGAGTAAATGACCCCACCACCTGCTCTACATACCCCCCAACCATCTGCTCCACATACCCCCAGCACCTGCTCTACATACCCCAACCACCCGCTCTACATACCCCCCACCACCTGCTCTACATACCCCCCACCACCTGCTCTACATACCCCCCACCACCTGCTCTACATACCCCCACCACCTGCTCTAAATACCCCCACCACCTGTTCTACATACCCCACCACCTGCTCTACATACCCCACCACCTGCTCTACATACCCCACCACCTGCTTTACATACCCCCCACCACCTGCTCTACATACCCCACCACCTGCTTTACATACCCCCCACCACCTGCTCTACATACCCCCCACCACCTGCTCTACCTACCGCCACCACCTGCTCTACATACCCCCACCACCTGCTCTAAATACCCCCACCACCTGTTCTACATACCCCACCACCTGCTCTACATACCCCACCACCTGCTTTACATACCCCACCACCTGCTCTACATACCCCACCACCTGCTCTACATACCCCACCACCTGCTCTACAAACCTCCACCACCTGCTCTACATAACACAAACCACCTGCTCTACATACCCCCCACCCCCTGCTCTACATACCCCCAACCACACAGGGATTGAGTTTTTAATATTTAAAAACCAGACGAAACTACCCTGGGCCCCATGAGATTAACGCCCCTGTTAATCCGATAATCACCGGCTAATTTGACTCTCAGCACAACTTCCGTGTTCTCTACTCAAATTTAACAGCCTAGTCGTCCAGCTGTTAGTGAGATTCAATTTGTTTCCGTGAGCCAATATAGCTGTTACTGTGGCTCTGCAGCCGTTTGTCTATCAACACAGGACTAGCGATTGATGCCTTGTAATACTTTCGTGTTCAGATGTATGACATTAATTCTTTTGGGACCAAATATTCTTTCTACTTAGACATTGTTATCCGGGGCACTTAAAACTTCCGGGGGGCGGTATTGAATTTCCGGAGGTGCGGAAACTGGGGGCCGTGCTTCTAGGAGGCAGTGCCCTCAACTCCACCAAAAAGATGCCTAAAAGAAACTCTGGGACTAAACACCTTCACGTTTTGTCATAGATCGAACTCCTTCAACCCATTAAAGATATAAATTATGCAAGGTAAACAACTCGCTGTTCAGTGTAAGCTTAATGGAACTTTACTGAAAGTTAACTAACGTTAAGATTATTAAAAAAAACCAAAAAAAAAAAAATGTACTATGGGAATGTAGTGGGAGTAGAGCCTACGGACTGCTACCGGCAGCTCTTTCAGTAGTCAATTAATATGTCAAATTTGGTAGTTTCAATAATACAGGTCTGTAACCAGAGTTTCTTCCAGGGGCATCTCTTCAAGGGGGGGGGGGGCAAAGAAATTCGACCAATCCCTTCCCCCCCCCCCCTCCCCCGGACGAAATATAATTTATATAGAAAATATATACTTTTAACTGTGTCGCCTCCCCCTCCGGAAATTTTTGACCGCTCCTCCGAAAATTTCAAGTGCCCCCCCCCCCCCCCCCGGAGAAAGAAGTCTGTTACTTTATGTTCTACAGCATTTTCGTTGATCAAAGATAGGATTATTTTGGGGACGAATTGCATTTGAGTGAGATTATAATCCAGACTATGGGATAAAATTAAATTGTGAATTATATATTATAATTGAGTGTATGCAAAACTTATGTTAAAAACCTTGATACGGTATGCTATGGGTAGAATTGAATTAAAATTACATGGCAGTTTATGTGTTTAGATATTATAAGTAAATGCAGGTTTTAAATTATGTTTTTGCGCTATGTATACATTTGCATTAATGTAAGAATTACATAAGTGGATTGGTTATTGCATTGGTCCGTCATGGGAATGAACTCTCTATGTCAAAATAAATATTTTAGTGCAAGATACAAAGACGAATAGCCAACATATCATTTAGGGTTTGAAAAATCGAAACAGTAAAGTCGAGTACTGGAACAATAGATTATAGATCGACGCGTGTCCCAAACTTTAACAGTAGATTATACATTGCGGCCTGTTCTAAATTTAAACAGAACATGACGCATCGAGACTTAGAAAAAATAAAATTAAAATAAAAAATTAAATGCATTATTAATAGATTGAAAAAATAATCAATCACACACATTAAATGATGGATTAACTTGAGTGTCGGTCGGATTTGATAAAAAAATTGGGAAAATACTCTAAAATCTATTTCGGAATACTTCATGTATTTTAGTATGATAAAACCATTGTTAAAATACTCCAAAATCTATTTCGAAATACTTCATATATTTTACTAGGAAGGATAAAAACATATCACCAGAAGGTATTTTGATGAATTAGTATAAACATGACGTTAATTAAGTAATTTATATCTGAGACTTGGAAGGCAGATACTTCATTGGATGGAGGGCAGCAAAGACTGGACTGCATGTAGCAGAACTACTCAAGGGCATCAGAGGGCAGATTGCAGATGGCAGAAAGTTATATTTAAAAAGTAACTAGAGTTAAAGGTCGATTGATTGATGTATGACTAAAGGTCATGGGCAGGTTGGAAACGAGGTATTACACATAGGCTGTAAACAACATAATTAGAGAAAAGCCTTTACATAGAAAGTAGCTTCACTGTGTTCTGAAACATCACACAATGCTATAAGTATTTTATAAAATGACAGTGCGGTACGTTTAAAACTAGGGTAAGCATCATGCGCATTTTATTACTTAACCCTATATCTAACCCTATCTCTAACCCTATCTCTAAACCTATCTCTAACCCTATCTCTAACCCTATCTCTAACCCTAACTCTAACCCTATCTCTAACCCTATCTCTAACCCTATCTCTAACCCTATCTCTAACCCTATCTCTAACCCTATCTCTAACCCTATCTCTAAACCTATATCTAACCCTATCTCTAACCCTATCTCTAAACCTATCTCTAACCCTATCTCTAACCCTATCTCTAACCCTATCTCTAAACCTATCTCTAACCCTATCTCTAACCCTATCTCTAACCCTATCTCTAACCCTATCTCTAAACCTATATCTAACCCTATCTCTAACCCTATCTCTAAACCTATCTCTAACCCTATCTCTAAACCTATATCTAACCCTATCTCTAACCCTATCTCTAACCCTATATCTAACCCTATCTCTAACCCTATCTCTAACCCTAACTCTAACCCTATCTCTAACCCTATCTCTAACCCTATCTCTAACCCTATCTCTAACCCTATCTCTAACCCTATCTCTAACCCTATCTCTAAACCTATATCTAACCCTATCTCTAACCCTATCTCTAAACCTATCTCTAACCCTATCTCTAACCCTATCTCTAACCCTATCTCTAAACCTATCTCTAACCCTATCTCTAACCCTATCTCTAACCCTATCTCTAACCCTATCTCTAACCCTATCTCTAAACCTATCTCTAAACCTATCTCTAACCCTATCTCTAAACCTATATCTAACCCTATCTCTAACCCTATCTCTAACCCTATCTCTAACCCTATATCTAACCCTATCTCTAACCCTATCTCTAACCCTATCTCTAACCCTATATCTAACCCTATCTCTAACCCTATCTCTAACCCTATCTCTAACCCTATATCTAACCCTATCTCTAACCCTATATCTAACCCTATCTCTAACCCTATATCTAACCCTATCTCTAACCCTATATCTAACCCTATCTCTAACCCTATATCTAACCCTATCTTTAACCCCCTCTAACCCTATCTCTAACCCTATCTCTAACCCTATCTCTAACCCTATATCTAACCCTATCTCTAACCCTATCTCTAACCCTATCTCTAACCCTATATCTAACCCTATCTCTAACCCTATATCTAACCCTATATCTAACCCTATCTCTAACCCTATCTCTAACCCTATATCTAACCCTATCTCTAACCCTATATCTAACCCTATCTCTAACCCTATATCTAACCCTATCTTTAACCCCCTCTAACCCTATCTCTAACCCTATCTCTAACCCTATCTCTAACCCTATATCTAACCCTATCTCTAACCCTATCTCTAACCCTATCTCTAACCCTATATCTAACCCTATCTCTAACCCTATATCTAACCCTATATCTAACCCTATCTTTAACCCCCTCTAACCCTATATCTAACCCTATATCTAACCCTATCTCTAACCCTATCTCTAAACCTATATCTAACCCTATCTCTAACCCTATCTCTAACCCTATCTCTAACCCTATCTCTAACCCTATCTCTAACCCTATATCTAACCCTATCTCTAACCCTATATCTAACCCTATATCTAACCCTATCTTTAACCCCCTCTAACCCTATATCTAACCCTATATCTAACCCTATCTCTAACCCTATCTCTAACCCTATCTCTAACCCTATATCTAACCCTATCTCTAACCCTATATCTAACCCTATCTCTAACCCTATATCTAACCCTATCTTTAACCCCCTCTAACCCTATCTCTAACCCTATCTCTAACCCTATATCTAACCCTATCTCTAACCCTATATCTAACCCTATCTCTAACCCTATATCTAACCCTATATCTAACCCTATCTTTAACCCCCTCTAACCCTATATCTAACCCTATATCTAACCCTATCTCTAACCCTATCTCTAACCCTATCTCTAACCCTATATCTAACCCTATCTCTAACCCTATATCTAACCCTATATCTAACCCTATATCTAACCCTATATCTAACCCTATCTTTAACCCCCTCTAACCCTATATCTAACCCTATCTCTAACCCTATCTCTAACCCTATATCTAACCCTATCTCTAACCCTATATCTAACCCTATCTTTAACCCCCTCTAACCCTATCTCTAACCCTATCTTATTTGCTTCCATAGCCTTTGTCCAACTACAAGGCAGCAGTTGTTTGATTTTGGAGTTGTCTCTCCTAATATGTTGCTGTCCCCCGAATCGGTACTTTTCAGCTTAGCACCAATGAGCTTTACCGACTCGACCACGCCGACCCACTATAGCCATATTTTATCCAACATTCCCTATAAAACATTGTGTGCAAAATATATTTGCTGTGTCTTAAAAACAAGATTATCTGTATGTTAGAAAATGACTGCGTGGCAGTTTTATAATTACTGCGCAGCAAAACGACCGCGCAACCTAGAAGAAACACGGCATCCTATACAATTATCCACACACAATCGAATATACAAAATTTAAAAAATAAAATAAAAAATAAAAAAACCCAATAAAATTAGCAATCAGGATCTCGAAAACATACCACAGGCCAAGTTTAATTATCACCGCACGTCATGTAATCGATTCCACGCTTGACTGGTTCCGCGTTCACGGTCGAATGGTTCCAGTGTCACGTGTCACCCATTCTCCGGCACTTGGCTGTGTGCGTGGAGCAATGGTGTGGCGTGATCTTATGCGGTTCACGTGTCACACTCGGCGATCACGTGATCAACACGTGAATGACGCGAAAGATTGAGATGTTTTTAGTATGATTGTTATGAGGCAAACAAATGAATGACGCGAAAGATTGAGATTTCTACAGTATGATTGTTATGTGGCAAACAAATGAATAATGTAAAAAAATGAGATGTCTTCAATGTGATTGTTATGTGACCAACACGTGAATGACGCGAAAGATTGAGATGTCTTTAGTATGATTGTTATCTGGCAGACAAATGAATAACGTGAAAGATGGCCAATTCTTCAATTCAATAGAGACACACAAACGAACTATGTTAAAGATGGCCAATTCAATATTTCTTATTTTTGCATGACTAAAAAGGTGTATGATGTAGAAAATATTGACGACGATTTATGTAAATGAGCTTGTATTTTTAACAGATAAAAATGAAATCAATCGAAGTTTCAGTTTTTAAAACCATCCTAAACATACGTTACATCAGCGATCGATTAAATTGTGAGCACCACATTTGTAGCAGTGTTATAGCTAACACAACCAAACCATTGCAACTACATCTCCGTTTTAACGTCTGCTAATATGAGACCATATGGTTCCAGAAACACGCCATCGTCTTTCTCTCAGCTTAATCACACAACAACCCCATTCTCCAACCACACCACAAAACCTCTCTCCAACCACACCATCACCCACTCTCCAACCACACCACCACCCCATTTCCTAACTACAAAAAAACCCTCTCTTCAACCACACCACCACCCCACTCTCCAAAAACACCATCACACACTCTCCAACCACACCATCACACACTCTCCAACCACACCACCACCCAATTCCCTAACCACAACACCACCCCATTCCCTAACCACACCACCACCCCATTCCCTAACCACACCACCACCCCTCTCTACAACCACACCACCCCCACTCTCCAACCACACCACCCCCACTCTCCAACAACACCACCCCCCACTCTCCAACAACACCACCCCCCACTCTCCAACCACACCACCCCCCACTCTCCAACAACACCACCCCCCACTCTCCAACAACACCACCCCCCCACTCTCCAACAACACCACCCCCCACTCTCCAACAACACCACCCCCCACTCTCCAACCACACCACCCCCCACTCTCCAACAACACCACCCCCACTCTCCAACAACACCACCCCCCACTCTCCAACAACACCACCCCCCACTCTCCAACCACACCACCCCCCACTCTCCAACAACACCACCCCCACTCTCCAACAACACCACCCCCACTCTCCAACCACACCACCCCCCACTCTCCAACCACACCACCCCCCACTCTCCAACCACACCACCCCCCACTCTCCAACCACACCACCCCCCACTCTCCAACCACACCACCCCCCACTCTCCAACAACACCACCCCCCACTCTCCAACCACACCACCCCCCACTCTCCAACAACACCACCCCCCACTCTCCAACAACACCACCCCCCACTCTCCAACAACACCACCCCCACTCTCCAACAACACCACCCCCCACTCTCCAACCACACCACCCCCCACTCTCCAACAACACCACCCCCACTCTCCAACAACACCACCACACCACTCTGAAACCACACCACCACCCCACTCCTTAACTACAAAAAAACCCTCTCTTCAACCACACCACCACACCACTCTCCAAACACACCATCACACACTCTCCAACCACACCACCACCCCATTCCCTAACCACACCACCACCCCATTCCCTAACCACACCACCACCCCATTCCCTAACCACACCACCACCCTCTCTTCTCATTCTCTCAGCTTAAACACATCACCTCCCCACACCCAACCACACCCCACACCACCTCTCACACCCAGCCACACTACAACCCAACCCTCTAATTTCCTCTCCCACACAAGTCACGGAACAGCAATTATATTGATTTATCATGGTGAATGCTCAGTAGTCGTCTATCAGGTGCTCAGTTGTCTTTTATCAAGGCGGAGTTTCTCAGTTGGACTTTATGTAGACTATCAGATCAATTGTCGTTTATATAGAATATAGACTATAGCTCAGGTGACATTTATATAGACTGACAGATAATTTGTCATTTATATAGACGTATTTCACATTTGACATTAAATAGACTATAGCTCAGTTGTCTTTTATCAAGGCGGAGTTTCTCAGTTGGACTTAATACAGACTATAGCTTGGTCGGACTTTATATAGACTGACAGATAAGCTGGCATTTATCACAGTTGACATTGTAAAGACAATAACTCAGTTGTACTGTAACCAAAAACTGATCGCTCAGTTGTTTATCATGTTTTAGTTGTCACGTACAATTATATAACTGGTTGGTCTTTACAGTTGTAGAATCTGTTGGAAGTTCTCAATGGTACATGGGGTTGGCCTTTTAAAAATTCAAGTTGTTGGCCTTTTACAAATACAAATTGTTGGCCTTTTACAATTACTATTTTTAGGTCTTTTGCAAACCCTAATTTTTGGCCTTTTACAAATACTAATTTTTGGCCTTTTGGAAATTGAATTAGTTATTGGTTTTTAATTACAATCGTTGGCCTTTATCACATACAGCCTGTTGGTCTGTTACAACGATACCATATGTTGGCCTTATTCAATTTCACGCGTTAAAATCCAAAGCTGAAATTTATGTTAGGTTTTATAAATTTTGCTTTGAATAATGCGGGTTGTTAAAGTCTAATTATACTGCGATAAAGCCCCCAGCCCTTATGCCTCTTTATCACTTGTCACATGCATTCTACTGCCTGATGATACACCACCGTTGAATGCATTTAGCTAATAGTGGGGTTGCTAGGAAAACGCAGCGGTTTCTAGGCAGAGGTTGCTAGGCGAACCCAGTGGTAGCTAGGCAAAAACATTGTTGCTAGGTGAACACAGTGGGATAGGTAGGCAAACGCAGTGGTTTCTAGGCAAACACAATTGTTGCTAGGGAATCTTATGACTGCTGCAAGACTGCCCTTCATTAACACAAATAATTCTTTTAACTAAAAAATATATTAAGACCATTCGCAAATTTGGTTTGATAGTTGGTGTAGTCGGCCCCAACATCATCACCATTGTTGCGTTACTCAGCTAACATCTAAATAACTTACAAACTACTTACAAAAATGAATAACTCTAGTGAAATTCCTAACGAAATATCTCTACCTGTTATTTAGTAACTATATAGCTGTAAGTCTAATTTATAATGTACTATCCTTTACCGCTAACTTACAAACTAGATATCTCTACTTTTGACTTACACACTAGATACTTCTAACTTACACCTAGCCAACTCACAATGCAATACAAAAACAGTGTACAACATTACTGCTGTAAAAAGGAAAAATACTAAAAACAGAAATAACAGTTACCTACGTAGCTGCATTCGATGCACCCGTGTCTTATTATAAGCAATTTGTAGCCAGCAATTATTGGTAAATACACAGTACCTACACTAACTACTCCCCCACCCCCTGCCCCCCCCCCCCCCACCACCATCAGCGACAGCAGTCATTTAGATTTTTTTTAGCTGTGTGAGTGTGTGTTAGCTTATGTGTGTTTGTATATATGTGTGTGTGTGTTTGCGTGAGCGTGTGTGATATTTATCTTTTCAGGTGAGTATTTTTTTAAATGTGTTCGCCAGCATTGTCTACACAAAAATCGATTTTAATCTGTGCTGGTGTGTGACACATGTTAAATACGTGTTTAAAAAAAAAACAACGTAAAACGTACACACAGACGCACAATCACAATGTGTTATATGATCTCGTTCAGCTTATACAGTAGTTAAACCCAAATCCGTATACTAAACAACACACAGAAGGCCAAAGCCAAAACAAACACATTAAAACTAAACACACATAAGCCTATTGTTTCTTCCAGACTTTTTTCCTACGGGGGGGGGGGGGGGGGGGGGGGGCACTTGAAATTTGTTTTGAGGGGGGGGGGGGGGGGTCGGACTAAAATTTCGGTCCTAGGTGCATTGACCACAGGTGCTTTGACCAAATTTAAATTAAATAACAATTTATAATATCTATTTTAAAATCTATTATGGTTAACCCCGCTCTGTGGTCAAAACCCCGCTGTGGTCAAACCCCCTATGGTCAAACCCCCTATGGTCAAACCCCCTATGGTCAAAGCTCCGTTATGATCAAAGCTCCGTTATGGTCAAAGCTCCGCTGTGGTCAAAGGTCAAAGGGACGGATACCGTTTAAGGTATATATTTTCTATATAAATTCCCTTTCGTTCTGGGAGGGGTGGGGGGCGGTAGACCAAAAAGTTAAACTATAAAAGAAAAACGCATTTCCACACAGTAATAACACAAATCCCACATCCGCACATCATACTATACTAAAGCCTAAACCAACACATCAAAATACACCAACACCTACACCCACACATATACTTCACAAAAGCCTGAATCAATGACACATCACCTGCATACAAACATCTAACTACACACATCTGCTACACACAAAAGCACACATAAACATCAAACTACACAAAAGCCCACAATTAAACATCAAACTACACAAAAGCCCACACCTACACAACAACGACACCATACCCCACCAACCACACTACACCTCACAATCTACAATGCCAGAAATCCCATTAAAAGTAATCCCCCATGTCCCTCCACTGCAACAATGTTCTAACTGGCCCAAGGCGAGATAACCTTCTCTTGCACCTAAACACAATCAATTAGACCCGCTCTCTTGATCCTCAACCCTATCCACGAGTAAGAAAACCAGTTTTAAAGTTCTGTATCGCGGGCAGAGGCGTAGCAAATTATCAATTTGCACCCCCCCCTCAACTTTTCGATTTGCACCCCCACTCAAACTTTCGATTTACACCCCCCACCCCTCAAACTTTCGATTTGCACCCCCCCTTCCCTCAAATTGCAAAAATGCAGCTAAAATGACATTTTAATTTGTTTTTACAACCCATTTTGGCGCCCCCTAAGGTCGGCGCCCGGGGACATATGTCCCCCCCCTGCCCCCCCCCCCCACTTGCTACGCCTCTAATCGCGGGCAGTTATGTCCAGAAGCGCTGAAGTCTTTAGTAACGGTATACATGCACACGTACAAAGCACTGGATTAAGTTTGCCTGGGTGAAATGCTTTTGAGGTTGTTGGGGCGCCAAAGGATATCATAGAAAGTAGAGCGGGCGGCACACTTGATTGTATATAGATGTATAGGTATAGGGCGGACGACGAAATACAGACATGAAGTACATCGATCACATATCACACGACGAGCCATATGATACCATTTAAATTTTAGCTCAAATTACAGACTACACTATGCGATTTATGTTTCGGTTTCATATACCTTTCGTACATAAATGTGTGTGTAGATACAGGTGTAGGTGTAGGTGTCGGTGTCGTTGTAGGTGTAGGTGTAGATGTAGATGTAGATGTAGATGTACGTGTACGTGTACGTGTACGTGTACGTGTACGTGTACGTGTACGTGTACGTGTACGTGTACGTGTACGTGTACGTGTACGTGTACGTGTACGTGTGTATGTGTAAGTGTAAGTGTATGTGTGCGTGTATCTTAACCCTGAATATGAAACACATCTCTATTGGTCTCCATGCCGGCACCCAATCCAGAAGGTGATTACACACATCAACAACCCATTGACCTTCACCCTGTATAACTCTGGAACGACAATCTACGTCACGGTGTCGTCACGGAGTAACGTACCGTACCTTGGCTAACCGGAAATTTCCGGACAGATTGCAGGATGCCTTTTAATTGGATCCCCCACAGCACAATCAACGGTTAATGAAATAATTGAGTTAATTAAATCCAGCACGGCAAACTCACTGGCTTTTTTTTGCTACAGCGATTAAATAAAACACTGAACTTTAGCACATCCTGCTGTTAGCAATAACCTTTGACCCTCTGTGCTGTCAGCATTGTCTATTGACCTTAGTTGCTATTGGTATTGCCCTCTGAACTTTTTACTGTTAGAATTGACTTTTGACCTTTCGAATTGTCAACATTGATGTTTGACCTTTCGTGTTTGCATTTACCTTTAACATTTTATGCTGATTCTTAAAAAGCTATTATGCATATTAATAGTAATTATATAAAATAAGCCTAACAAATCTTAAAAATCTGACCTAGATTCTTTGAAAACTTTCTTCGCTGATCTTGCTCTTAGTACTGCCAATTATTTAAGAAAGCTCGGAGTGTTTCTTTTCTATTCCAGGGTGGGGGGGGGGGGCGCACTTGAAACTTTAAACAAGGGCTGACTAGATTTCCCGGGTGTGGGGCGGGTGGATATTTGTAAGATTATATATTTTCTTATTTATATATATTTTAGGGGGCAACGCAATTGATGTAGTATGTAAAGCCATGCAGCAGTTTACCTACTTAACAGTTACTGTGTATGATTCAATTACCCAACTTAAAATGAGCTTTTTAATTTTTTTCTACCGCTGTTGGCGCCCCACAAAGGTCGGCGCCCAGGGCAGACGCCCCACCCCACTCCCCTACCCACGCCACTGTAGCTGTGGTAGCCCTCCCCTCACCTACTAGTAATTAATTAAACCGGAGAGTGTTAGTGCATTCATAAATATAAGAGAATTACATGACAATTACCGTGTATCTGTAATTATCTTTAATTTGTTAGTATGCAAATAACTACCTGGTTTATTACTAATTACAATGATTGCATCAACTCTACTGCAGCTACCATCTTCTCGCCTACAATACTTTCACAATTAGTTCCACTCCAACGAAGACACGGGTTAAGACGTCAAGGGTCAGGTGTTATTTTTTTTTCCTGTTCAGTGGCGTAACTAGGTGGGGTGTCACCTGGTGGGGTAACTGGGGTACCACCCCACCTCCAACAATTTTAAGTTTAGTGAAATCCCCTCACACCTTCTATTTTATTATTTTACCTGGTTAAAACTTGTCTTAACAGTAAATTTTACGATTATTTTATTTGATGTCACCCCTGAAGGGTGCCACCTGGTGCAGTAACTGGGGTGTCACCCCCACCTACAACAATTGTGCATTTGTGGTTTCGTGCCACCCCCTCTCGCCGTCTATTTAATTATTTTAACTGGATAAAACTTGTTTAGACAGTAAATATTACTTTTTTAAAAAAAATTGTGGTCAACTACTGAAGGGCGTCACCAGATGCGGACGCCACCCCCGCCCCCGCCTTGTGTTGTGACTGACTGCTGCTCCATACTCTCTGTGATCTGCTAAGTTTAACTGGGCGCTGCTCCACTGAAGGGCCTCTGTGAGAAAATATGCCGGCGCCCTTGTCCTGTTAAAATGTACACATGCTGGGCGTTAGAGAGAAAATACAATTAGGGTTCCCTTTTATCCGGGGCTTTTGTATGCAGCCTGGTCATCGTTTTATCTGCCATTGACGGCTTTTAATAAAATCACAACAATCAAATTAACCAACATAAAATTACTTTTAAAAAAATATTAAAAAAAAACATTAACAAAACTAATTTCAAAATAATTGAAAAAAGCTTGAAAACATTTTTTTAAAGTAAAAAAAAAATCGCTTCCGTCTCGTGTGATTAGCGATTTAGTTGTAATGCATTTTAAACGAGTCTAGAATCGCCTCGTTTGTTTGATTCCGTAGATTCGGAATCGATGTTTTTTTAAAACCAACACGACGTTTAGACATTTTGATTTATCTCCCTTCCCTGGAGTTGTAAACAAGCGGTTGAGGTTGTAGTTGTGGCAGGTAAAGTAGAGTTGATCATGGATCGATTGAAAACTGTTCGGTTTTTAGGTATACGATTTATTTAGTCGTAGAAGGTGAGTTGAAATTTAAAGTTAGGGCCGGGTTAAGATTTAATTTTTCTATGGGGTTTATAAGCTAATAACTTGGCGATGGTAATGATGGTGTTTGGTGGTGGTGGTTGTGGAGGTAATGGAGGATGGTGTGTGAGGTGCTTAGGCCGCTAAAATTAGAATAATCTACATTTATTTGTCTTCCATAAATAGAGTTAAATGCAACTATTAAATTGCACCCCCCCTCCTCCGCCCGAAAAAAATCATTCTAACCCCCCCCCCCTTTTTTTAAAAAAAATAGATAATTTACTCATGATACAAAGACTATGAAACTAAGCTCCATTACTTTAAAAAGAGAATGATCCCACTAAAACAGAACAGACTGAATCCCCTTTCATAAATAGTGATTACTGCCCTTATAAACAGAATGGTCGCCCCTAGTTATTAAATCCTAATAAAGCGAGTAACAGCCCAAAATAGAGTGATGGCTGTTGGTAAATTACAGTAAATGACAGATAGATGTACATGTTAAACTCAGGGGGGGATGCGAGTGGGGGGGGGGGGGAGAGGAGAAATGAAGGGCTTTAGCAAAGCGTAGCCTTCTTAGAAAAAATAAAAACTAGACATATATGGGTGTTGGGATGAGTTGGGGACAAAAAAATAGATCAATTACACATAAAAATGTTTACATTGCATCTTGAGACTTCCCAGAGACCACAGAAAACTGGATAGAAAAAGACATTTAAGATGTTTTAAACAGACAAAAACCAACCAGGGCTACAGAAAAAATAAATAAACGTGATCTCCACATGCTTGTATCGGAATGTAAATTCAAAACAAAGTTCGGTAACTGAACATCTCTTTTTTCACAGGCCGGTATATTTTATCTTGCTAGTGATCGTCTGCATGGTTTACTATGTCATGTCGACACGACATGCGGCAGACGTTGTTAATATATATATATATATATATATATATATATATATATATATATATATATATATATATATATATATATATATATATATATGTATGTATATATATATATATATGTGTGTGTGTGTGTGTGTGTGTACACGCACGGCACAAATGCACGTCCACCCACACCCCTTTCCTCCCCCCCCCCCCCTTCCCACCACAGACACGCTAAAAGGCATTGAAAAGATTTCGTCAGCTTTGAACGATCTTTCTATTACAGCTTAAAGAAATATTTTTTTTTTCAATTACTGAATATAATTAACCTAAAATTACTCCAGGGCAAATGAGGCTCATTAGCTGGGGACAGGAACCCATCAAGGAGAATTAACTCCTAAATCAAACAACTGCTGCCTTTCAGATTCTTTCTTGGACAAAGGCTATGGAAGCAAATCCAAAAGAAAAAACAGGCAGAAGTTTTAGTAAACGAGCCATATGGCACATAACATGTTGACATTTTATACTTGTTTTAGAGGAAATCATCTTCAATGTTACAATCAAAAAACGAAGAAGAGTTTCAGGAGGCTGTGTGTCATTACGTAAATAAATATATTTTTCTTAATGTGGTTTGTTAGTATCTATTATTGATAGACATTCCACGTAGCATTCTGTTAATTGGAATACAGTGGAATGCAGACAAAGAAAATGTTAAACCATATAAGTTATTTGACATAGTAGGTAAGTCTTAAGTTGATATAAGAGTGGTTGAAATTTCGTGCGTGAAGAATGGGTGGATGAGGGTTGTTTGAGGCCAGGGAGAGATGTTGATGTGGGGTGGTGCAGCTAATATAACAATTAACAAGGTGCGTCTGTGTATTTGTCACTCGATACAAATAAGCTATGAAGGTAGATTAAGACATTTTCAATGTTACTATTGAATCAAGGACACTCCACTTAAAGAAAAGTTAAAGTTCCTCTTCCGAACCTGACGGTCCATGGGGCAAGTGAAGTAGAGTTCACCTGTTTCTGTGACCTCGGTATTTGAAGGGATAGTGTGGTCAGCCCTATGCCCAGCCGCCTTTACTTAACCTTAAGAGAGTTAGGTACCCATCAGATTTGGGTGGACTCAGGGACGATCTATTGACATGAACCCGGATTCGAACTACACTTGTGAAAGTATTAAATTAATTTTGTTTTCATTCCATGTTGTTACTATGCATTTTTATCCTTAGGAAATTACCTATGTAACTAAAAAGTCTAACAAAACGTAATTTGTTTTTATTTAATTTTTATGTGTGTGCATATTGTCTTACTAGGTTGGAAGCTACTCAAATTATAGTAATAAAAATATAAAATAATAATTATTACGAGCAGCTATCATCATATGATAATAGAAAGTTCATTCTTATGGTATTGTCCGATGCAGATATGAAAATTACTGATATAATCTGTTCTTCGGTGTAAATTCTTGTAGCAATAACTACAATAATCTTAATCAATTACATTTACTTTACAAACATATTAATCACCCATACTGTCGCTAGAGACTTGTACGTACATAAACCACTAATGACCGCCATTTGTAGCAAGCCTAAAATAAACACTAGCACAAATCGAATATGTTGATGAAGTATTAATAGTAACGGGTAATCCCATAGCTATTACTGTAATGAATTCGCGCCTTTTAATGGGAGATAATAAAAAAGGCTAATAGGTTGAGGTGATGCGTGTAAAAACATGACCCCTTTCATTAGTTAATTAAATTATGGTTGCTAACGAGTCATAATTATGCACTAAACTGAACCTTACAGGGCATTAAAGAGGGTTTGTTTTTGGGTGAAGGAGAAGTGTTAGCGTAGTGTGGCGAGGTATCAAATACTGGCGTGGTTTACTGTGAGTGTGTGTATGTGTGGCAAATATTTCACATAGTTGTGTGGTTTACTGTAACGCAACGACTAATAAAAATTTGATAATAACGCAACGACTAATAATAATATGATAATAACGCAACCACCTATACAATAACGCAAAGACTGCTAATAATTTCACTCAAGTTCACTAAATGATCATGTACAACCAGCCAATAAGAGTCGAGATGTAGTAACAAGTAAAGTTCACTTTTTGACCTGAAGGTCCAGACGGTCAATTGAAATAGAGTTCACCTGTATCTGTGACCTTGACATACGAAGAAATAGTATGGTCAGTATTATGCCCTGCCGCATCTTCATTGAGTGAGTGAGGTACACATCAGAGCTGGGTGGACTCACGAGCGTTCTACTGACTTGAACCCGGATTCGAACTCGAGACATTCAGGGTAGCAGTCTAGCGCTCTACTACTAGGCCACGATCTAAGTCAATGAACATGCTCAGAGAACGTGTTTGATGGATATAAAAACACCACTTAGGCGTGAGACAGCCCTTGTTCACGCTGAACCAACAAAAACAACAACGTGTTGGACCAAACATGAGCAATGCTCTGTAGGACGGGATAGCAGATGTGGGCTCACACTCACACCTAGGAGAGCTCTACACATGTGACCGTGAGTGATAAAACAGATAGTGTTAGTTACCTCACAAGTCAAAGACAATTACAGGTAGTATGGACGTTTCGACCCAAGGTCTTCGTCAGCACCAACCAACTAACACTACCTGACTAATTGTATTACCTTCACTGCAGCTACCATCTATACCTACAGATGTAGCAGGATATCATGTGGCAGCTGTCATACATTTAAATGAGAGGATTAGTAAAAAAGGTTTTAAGTATGACAAGCTTAAATTGTCAGGAGTAATGAATCATTCCTTGTGACTCTAACTGATTAAAAAATTGCCTCGGCCAATCTAGACTCCGATTATTTTGAGTATAGACTGGTTTGTGATTAGATGACATTACAAGTATTATGAATATTTACAACGTAATGTTTTTTTTATTCTATAAAACGCTAACTAGAAAGTGAAACTTGAACGATAATAAATGATTTATGTGATTTACTCAGTTTGTTTTTTAAATTTTATTCTACCGCACTTTGTATGAGCAATGAGCTGAAATTAAAATTCTTATTCATATAATGTTTAATAATTAAAATTTGGTATACCGTTTTACATGTACCGATAATCCTAATGGTTTGTTTTGAAAGTTAAGTATTCAATGATGTGTACATATAATCCCATGTTACGAAATGGACCAGATTAGCTGCTACTAAATTTGCAGTAAATAGATTTGTTAATGCCAGTTATAAAAACAAGTTAATAAAAAGTCTAGTGACAATTTAAGCGCAATTTCCTTATGTTATCCATAACGATTTTTAATTTTTTGTGACCGAACGAAAGGATATTTTTTTGCGCTAAAAAAAAGACAACTATATTAACCTATATCAACGGAAATGATTTTTTTTTAACGAGTAGGCCTACACGATGCTCAGTTTAAAATATATTAAAACAAAAATTTGTGACCGAACGAAAGGATATTTTTGAAAACTTTCTTCGGCAATATTGTTCTAAATTATGACAGAAATCGATTGGTAAATGTTTCAAGTCGCTAAGTGGTCTGGTTGCCGAGATATGGGCCAAAAACTGCATGTTTTTGAGGTTTTTAAGCTTTTCCGGGAAATCCAGGAAGGAACTCCGGAATTATTTTTGGCCCACAATCATCCTCGGAACTTGCTTAACATATTTGCTTTTGGAACTAGTCCTCGATATTGCTTCGTTGAGGAGGAGATACGACTTAAAGCTGCGGACACACATCCACACATCCATCCATCCAGAAATGACGAATTATTAAACGCAATTGCCAGTATGGAAATTGCGCTAAAATGTAGCTGAAAAAAAACAACATATTTTCTCACATCAACGATAAAAACTAATGTTAGTGGCTTGATGGTATTCAGAGGCGTCGCTAGGTCGGCGTCACCGATTGTGGCACTTCATGGTGTCACCTCCCCTCCCCCCCTTTCCCAAATAAATAAAGGTTTGATAACAGTCTTTTTTTCTACGTTTTATGAAACTCAAGAACGTAAAACAAAACACAGAATAATCGTCTCTCTTCCACGCAACTGCTTGAACATGTATAGCTGTATTTGATGTGTTTCTAGAGTTAGTGCTGCTAAAATCAACGTTGATATAAAAAATTTCTCTTCCGTTTCTTTGAGTTTGAAAATATTCACTAAACCTATAACATTATAGGGCTGGTAAGTAGGTCACCAACCAGTTCTATGGCTCATGCAAGTTTATTGAGCCGTAGAACTGGTTGGTGACCTACTTACCAGCCCTATAACAAAGACGAAAATGAAAATAAATTATGTGTATGATTGTGGTTTTAAAAAAAATTGTAAAAAAATAATTGATAGAATGGTTACGTTTGTAAACAAGCAAACAATCAAACACGCACTCATTCAAACACACACACACAATCAAATACAAAATCAAACACGCACACAATCAAACACACACACAATCAAACACGCACACAATAAACACGCACTCAATCAAACACACACGCACACAATCAAATACAAAATCAAACACGCACACAATCAAACATGCGCACAATCAAACACTTACACAAACAAATACTCACACAATCAAACACGCACACAATAAACACGCACTCATTCAAACACACATACACACAATCAAATACAAAATCAAACACGCACATAATCAAACACAAACACAATCAAACACACACACAATCAAAAACACACACAATCAAACACGCACACAAACAAATACTCACACAATCAAACACGCACACAATAAACACGCACTCAATCAAACACACACACAGTCAAATACACAATCAATCACGCACACAATCAAATACTCACACAAGTAAACAAATAAAGTAGCAAACAAACAACAAATAAACAAACACATGTATAAACAAATTTATAAACAACTTAACTAAATAAACAAATAAAGAAACAAAAAAACGAGGAATTTATTTATAAACAAAATAACATTCTTTTGAAGTATTCACAACTGTAGAAGAAATATGAGTGAAAAATTTCCCCCAAAGACAGTGGAACGAAAAGCCTCTGTGAAACAAAATGGCGCGAAAAAAATCCCTATTGTTAAAAATTAATTGCTGAAAACCTATTCTAAACCATCGATCTTTAAACATTTGTCCAAAAAAAAAATTGATCTGATTATCTGTCTTGGGCCGACAGTTTCTGAATGCATGTCAAATTATTTGAATTGATTTTTCGTCCTGCTTCAAGTTCCCTCCCTTTTCAGTAGAAATAAAACCAGTTTAAATTTATGAAATCTAATAACAGAAATATTGAGTCTACGGGATTGGAAAAGAATGGTCTAGAAAAATCGGTTGTTGTTCTGGAAGTCATGAGATAGGTACTCACGCTTGAGACTGTGGGTCGCCTGTTGAGTTAACTGACCCCCATATGTGAACCTGGGGTTGTATTGAACTTGTGGAGGAGGGAGAGCTGATGGAGACCCACGGGTCAAGCTGTTGGCTTAAGGGCATTGATAGAACTGGAATAGGCGGTGTACGATATATATATATATATATATATATATATATATATATATATATATATATATATATATATATATATATATATATATATATATATATATATATATATATATATATATAGAGAGAGAGAGAGAGAGAGAGAGAGAGAGAGAGAGAGAGAGAGAGAGAGAGAGACAGTGATGGAGGGTGACTGAGGGGAGAGGGAGGGAGAGAGAAAAAGAGGGGAAGAAAGAGGAGAGAGAGGGCGACGGAACGGGTTAAAACATGGGGAAAGAGAGGGAGGGATAGAGAAGAGAGAGAAAAAGAGAGAAAAAGAGAGGAGGAGAAAAAGATATAGAGAGATGGAGAGAGCGAGGGAAAGGGAGAGAAAATGAGGAAAGATTGAGGAAGAGAGAGAAGGAGAGAGGCTAGCAGGAGAAAGAGAGAAAGAGGGAGGACAAGAGAGACTAGACTAGCAATGCTCTACCGATAATCTTTTCGTGATTTATATAGACCTAAGTCATGACCCTAACCTTTAACCTACCCTAATCGTCACCCTAAACTTGACTCTAGCCTTAACTCTAGCCTTAACTCTAGCCTTAACCTTCACCTTAACCCTAACCTGACCCTTATCCGCAACATAGTTACAACTCTATCTTAAAACCTAGACATCAACTTCACCTTAATCCTCTCCCTGACCCCTGCCTTACCCCTAACCCAGACCACAACACCAACCTTAACTAACCCTAACAACTACACCAACAGAAAAAAAAACACCTTATCTTTCTAACAAGCGCGAAAGAAAAAAAAATCTGGTCACAACCCAATCACCATAATCGAACCCCAATCATCATAATCGAAGCCAGCAACTTCCAACCCTCGGCATGTTGTGTCCACATGGACTGTACCGCGACTAAATAAAGCCCGCAGAATCAGATAAACCAGTACTTGATAAACCATGGATTTTCTCCCCTTCAAACAGAGACACTATTGATTGAATTTATCAAGGGGCGTAATTACGTACAGGGGAAACAACTCAATTACGAATTGAAGAATTGTAATGAGGGTATAATAAGTTGAAAACATGTCATACACCGTGAAACCTTGCAGGTATTCGTTTAAGTATTGTGCCGATAAATTAGTTCACGACTTTTTCTAATTGGTATTGAAATTTTCGTCAATTATCTCGGTGAACTAAAATTCAGGTGTTGATTTTAAAGGTTTTAAAAGACAACTCCAAAATCAAACAACTGCTGCCTTGTAGTTTGTTCTTGTTTGGACAAAGACTATGGAAGCAAATCCAAAAAAAGAAAAGCAGGCTGAAATAGGAGTTAATGTCCTCAACGGCGCATACCTAGTTGATACGTAATATTTAATTGTGTTGGAGTGGATCCCTATCAACACTAAAATTAAGAACGAAGAAGAAGAAGAAACGTATATTTAAAGAAAAATATAAAAAAAAAAAACATGTTTCGTAAAACGTTGAAAGCTAAAATTTAAAAAAATGATGACCAATGGCCATCTCTACTAACAAGATATAGACGTCCATGTCGACGGTCACCTAATACCCCACATAAACCCCATCCACGTCAACGACACATAAAACGACGTCTTAATACATGCAATGTCAATATAGCCTCAGATCATGGAGCATAACCAGTTGACGCGTGGAATTAATGGTGTTGGAGGGAATCCCTTTCAGCACTAAGTTAAGAACGAAGAAGAAGAAGTAATAGTAGTAGAAGAAGAGGAAGCAGAAGAACAAGAAAAAGAAGCTCTGATTATAACAACTTTTAGCTAAAGTGGATCTAAGTACAGTAACCTATAAGGGGTCTATAGTAAGGACTTACAGCTCCATGAAATATCAGGGTTTTAAAATGTTTCAGAGTTTCTTCTAGGCATCTCTTCGGGGGATGGGGGGGGGGGGGGGTTTGTGACCCACGAAAAACGTGTACCCCCCACCCCGAACAAAAAAGAATTCATATAGAAAATATATACTTTTACCAGTGTCCGCCCCCCCCCCCCCCGGGAAAATTTAGACTCCTCCCCCAGGAAAATTTCAAGTCCCCCCCCCCCCTGAGAAAAAATGTCTGAAAGAAACAGTGGACAGACTTCACTAGGCAAGACACGAGTTAATACACAGCTGTAATACACAAGTTAACTTCGACAGAGCTGCAGACATACATAGAAAAGGCTATTAAAAAGACGGACATAATTTATTAAACAACCCTAGTCTAGACAACACTAAGAAAGAATAAAACACATTATTAAAAATGATTTAAAAATTTGATATACGACACTAATAAACACATTTTTAATTAACTCCATGTCATTATCACATACAACAAACATAAACAAAGACATTTTCATTTATCCTGCTGGAATAGAATCTAACGAGCCGACCCGCGGTGCATCATACGCCGCTATTTAGTTGTTTTTTCTGCTTTTCAGTAGCAATAGAGAGGAAAAGAGGGGACTGCAAGGCGCGCGCTTGCAGCTTGTTTTCTAACGGCTCCCAGAAGAGAATTATATATATAGATGTTACTTTAACACTAATAATTAAGAACGAAGAAGAAGAAGAAGAAGACTCACGTTTAGTAAACAAACCACACTATTTAACGAAGTTTAATATTACAAGACCACACGTGAATACAACTCAAAATTTCAGTTTAAAAAAAATAAACAGGAAATTCTATTATACCATGTAAAAACTTCACATTTTCAGTACCTCTAAGAATGAATACTGGTCCATCTAGAATCCAACAGAAAAACGAAGTTCACAGTAAATCGGTTCCATAGTCGAATTGAGGAAGTTTACTCCTGATAAAACTGAAATCTATTTTACCTGTAAGAATGTGTACATCTGCGGTCCCAGAAAGATGTGAGTCTCGCAGAAAGGTGGGGCTCTCCCCTGTAACGGGAGTCAGGGGCCCGCGCGACGGTGGGCCCGCACGCCGCAGAAATGCGAGAGCACGGCAAAGTGCATTGACTCGCTGGTTGCTAGGCGACGCGCGCAGCGTGGCGTCCATGCTGGCGTTCAAGGGAGACAATGCTGAAAGGTGTTTTTTTTTGGACGTTGAGTAACTCTACATTAAAAATGGCGAAATTAACTATTGTTTGGGTTACATAAAATGATTTAATTATTTTTTTAAAAAAAGTTTAAAGTGATTGCTTAGTAAATTTTAACTTTAATTTGTTGGATCTTAGAGGTCATCCATAAATGACGTCACACTTTTTTTGGTGACGATTTTTACATCCCCCTGCCCATCGTCACACATTGTCACTAAAAGCCTGACCACCCTAAATGACGTCACGCCTCAGGCAACAATGAACACCCACCGACCCCCCCCTCCCTCAAAGGAGAGCATAGCACAGTATTAATAAAGAAAATATCAGTGTCCACCCCACGTAAATTTCAAGTGCCCTCCACCTACCCCGGAAGTTTCAAATGTCCCCATGGAGAATTTAATTTTGTCTAAAAGAAAACGTGATTAAAGTGGTGTCCTATGGACGTATAAAAAAGGCAACAATTAAAATGGGGTTGGGGTGTATAGCGTTGGTCGGAATGGCATTCAGGGGCAAAATAGCATGACCAGAGGTCAGATTTAGATTTAGATTTAGGCAAAGTAGCATGACTAGAGGTCAGAGTAGTTACTAAAGGCAAAGTATAATAACAAGAGGACTTAACCTTCGTGTCAAGTTTGAAAAAAAAAATCGGTTCAATTTAAACGGTTGCAATTTTCCTCCTAATCAATCAAGTTTTAAAAAAAAAAAATTGAAGAAAAATAACACAATATTTTCTTTATTTTGTTCGACACATAAAAACAACATTTACAGCTAGTATATTTTTTTTGCCTTAATAATGAGATAGGTACAAAAATTTTTCAATCTAAAAAAGTTATTTCCCTTGAACGCTCCGTGACAGAGAGTTGATTGGAGCGACACCTTGTTTAAAAGCCCGTGAATTACAAAGCCGGCGAGCCGGTTCCGGGTAGGGTTAACCACTTTCATGAAACATTAACTACGACCGTGCGTTCAATCTTTCATTAAACTCGCGTGATTGGTCCAGCTTTAAACGATGTCGGCCCGGTTGTTTTGTACTCTGTGGGGAGGGGGTGGTGTGGGATGGTGTGGGGGGGGGGGGGGGTTGAAACTTAATGTTGTGATGGTCATGGTCTGATCGATGCATCTTTGTTTAGTTAATGTTTAAGTGTTGTTAGTTTGTGTTGGTCAGTTGTGTGCGGGGCTGGTTGGTGTATATATATATATATATATATATATATATATATATATATATATATATATATATATATATATATATATATATATATATATATATATATATATATATATATATATATATATATATATATATATATACATATATATATAGGCCTATATATGAAATATGGTGCTTTCATGTAAAAGTATATGTTGTTTCGTGATAACAGTCTGTTAGAGAACTGATATACATGTTTTAAATTATTGTTTAGATGTTATATTTTCTATTTGTATACTTCTAGGTTAAACTCTAGAGTTAAACCTAGCCATTACTCCAATATAACGTATAACAGAGTCTTTTTTCCATTTACTTTCTCAAAGGGATGTGTGATGGAAATAATGAAAACAAAACCCGACATTAAAGGGAAACAACAAACACCATAATTTTATAAGGGACGTAATCACATAGTGATTTTTAGTCTAAGGTTAACTGGCTTGGTGGAGTGTACTTGACAGGAGAATGATGGGGGACTGGGGGACAGGGGGATGGTTAATGCTGGTTACATTGACAAGCTGAGCCGTAGGGAGGGGGGTGGTTAAATTAACGAGGGTTTGACGCTCTATAATGGATTTGGTTGGGTTGATGTGGTCTACTGATGATGTGGTCTAGGGTTGATGTTGTCTACTGATGATGTGGTCTACTGATGATGTTGTCTAGGGTTGATGTTGTCTACTGATGATGTGGTCTACTGATGATGTTGTCTACTGATGATGTGGTCTACTGATGATTTGTTTAGTTATGATGTGGTCTACTGATGATGTGGTCTACTGATGATGTGATTTAGTGTTGATGTGGTCTACTGTTGATGTGGTCTACTGATGATGTGGTCTACTGATGATGTGATTTAGTGTTGATGTGGTCTACTGATGATGTGGTCTACTGATGATGTGGTCTACTGATGATGTGATTTAGTGTTGATGTGGTCTACTGATGATGTGGTCTACTGATGATGTGATTTAGTGTTGATGTGGTCTACTGATGATGTGGTCTACTGATGATGTGGTCTACTGATGATGTGGTCTACTGATGATGTGGTCTACTGATGATGTGGTCTACTGATGATGTGGTCTACTGATGATGTGGTCTACTGATGATGTTGTCTACTGATGATGTGGTCTACTGATGATGTGGTCTGCTGATGATGTGGTTTAGTTATGATGTGGTTTACTGATGATGAGGTTTAGTTATAATGTGGTTTGCTGTGATGTGGTTTAGTTATGATGTATTTTTGCTCTGATGTGGTTAAGTTATGATGTGGTTTAGTTATGATGTGTTTTAGTTATGATCTGGTTTAGCTGTGATGTAGTCATTTGATGATGTTGTCTAGATTATGACTTCAGCTTTATAGGTGCCGCCGCACCCAACAGCTGTGTGGGGAGATGGGGTCTTCTCAACTCTCTGGTTCTTCTCAACTTGTTGCCCAGACGTTGGGCCTTGATTTCGAAAGCGCAACCATCCAATCGTCTATCAGACTATAGCACTATACATTTATACCATGGCTTTCCTGACATAATCACGTGAAGCCCCTAAGAAGCAAAGGACTGGAGCTACACCTCTTCATAGGACTCTGTTGTGTTTGCTCTCTTTAGTTGGGCCCATGTAAGTATCACAGCCTTTGTTTCGCTTTCAACAGCACTCTATGATTTTCCAGGCATGAACATTTCTCTTCCATTTGTCTTATTTAATCCAACGTTTGCCTTGCGATGTTTCCATCTGTTCTCTTTAGTTGGGCCCATGTGAGCCTTACAGCCCTAGCTTCCCTTTCAACAGCCAATCTCTAGCCTATGTCTACTCTTCACTTTCCTTTGGGTTTTAATCTAACGTTTGCCTCGAGATGTTTCCATCTGTTCTACTCTGGGCCTGTCTGGTCCATCTTCACCTGCGTGTTTTAATAATCTTGTCTATTAATAGATGTTTAGTGCTTTATTACACTTTCAACTAAATATTAGTACTAGCTTAACATTTATGTTGTGGATTCGTATCAATATATAATGCTTAAAGGTACCTGCCAGCCGCATTTATTAAACCACTAAAGTATTGGGATTTAGATTAGCTTAGAGCTTTGACAAAAATTAGGATAACGGATGAGTTTAATGAGAGAGTTTTGGTTAGGTTTTTGACTATAGATGGTAGTTGGAATATCAGGGATAAATTAAGGGACTCGATGATTTTTTTTTCATTAACAGAATTTTGTTTTCGTTTTAAATCGTACTTTAGTAGCAATGCTATTTCTTTAAAATGATTACTTTAATTGAGCAATTTTCAGATCAATTAAAAAAATCGCAAAAGTAATTTAAAAAAAAAGTAAAACATCACATGCTAGTCGGCATAAAATTCCATTAAGGCTATTTCGCATTGGTTACAAAAATCAGTTTAAAAAAAACGTTTACATGTTAGTCTCGTCACGAATTCATGTGATTTATCAATAATTTCGCTCCCATGTCAAGTTCAAGAGTTCATTACACTCTTTTTCTCAAGTAGCCTATGGACAGGTATTATAATTTTTTTCCTGACACAAGAGGCAGAAATAATTTGTTTTAAAGCCCTAGCATGAAATATATTTTTGTTAATCTTAGACTTTTCAGACAAATACCCTTTAACGAAACTGTAGTGTAGATTGTTAAAAAATTTAAAAGAAAATGCTTCTTACTCAGAGGCGTAGCGATGGGGGCGGGGGGGGGGGGGGGCAGGGGGTTACATATGTCCCCAGGCGCCAACCTTAGGGGGCGCCAAAATGGGATGAAAAAAACAAATTAAAAAGTTATTTTAGCTTCATTTTTGCATTATAGTTTGATGGGGGGGAGGGGGGGTGCAAATCGAAAGTTTCAGGGGGGTGGGGGTGCAAATTGAAAATTTGCTCCCGAGGGGGCGCCAAATTGTCCCCGGGCGCCGTAAGTGTCGCTACGCCTCTGTTCTTACTTAAAGATAACAAAATATTGTATCGTTTATGAAGTACCAAACGAAAATGAGGCTAACCGGCATCTTCTGATTGGCTGCTGGCACGTCACGTGAACAGGGCGTGGTGACATTATGGGATGGAACGCGATTTGACGAGATAATATATCGAGGTTTGGCATGCTAACTGGGTATAGGGTTACATAGGCATTGTGTAATAAATAAAAGTTATGTTCTAGATGTATGTCACAGAAAATCGGTACAAGTTTGGTATAGGGCTACATAGACTATGTGTAATAAATTATAGTATTGTTTCAGATTTTTGTCGCAGGACATCCGGTACATGTATCTCAGTGTCCTGCAATACCTCTGTACACCTCAGTATCTCAGCGCCATGCAATACCTCTGCACATCTCAGTATCTCAGCGCCATGCAATACCTCTGTACTCCTCAGTATCTCAGCATTATGCAGTGCCTCTGTACACCGAAGTATCTCAGCGTCATGCAATACCTCTGTAGACCAACTCAACGCCATGCAATACCTCTGTCGACCTCAGTATCTCAGCGCCATGCAATACCTCTATACACCTCAGTATCTCAGCGCCATGAAATACCTCTGTAGACCATCTCAGCGCCATGCAATACCTCTGCACACCTCAGTATCTCAGCGCCATGCAATACCTCTGTAGACCTCAGTATCTCAACGCCATGAAATACCTCTGTAGACCATCTCAGCGCCATGCAATACCTCTGCACACCTCAGTATCTCAGCGCCATGAAATACCTCTGTACACCTCAGTATCTCAGCGCCATGAAATACCTCTGTAGACCTCAGTATCTCAGCGCCATGAAATGCCTCTGTACACCTCAGTATCTCAGCGCCATGAAATACCTCTTTGGACCTCAGTATCTCAGCGCCATGCAATACCTCTGTAGACCTCAGTATCTCAGCGCCACGAAATACCTCTGTACACCTCAGCGCCATGAAATACCTCTCTAGACCTGAGTATCTCAGCGCCATGAAATACCTCTGTAGACCATCTCAGCGCCATGCAATACCTCTGCACACCTCAGTATCTCAGCGCCATGCAATACCTCTGTAGACCTCATTATCTCAGCGCCATGCAATACCTCTGTAGACCTCAGTATCTCAGCGCCATGAAATACCTCTGTAGACCATCTCAGCGCCATGCAATACCTCTGCACACCTCAGTATCTCAGCGCCATGAAATACCTCTGTAGACCTCAGTATCTCAGCGCCATGCAATACCTCTGTAGACCTCAGTATCTCAGCGCCATGAAATACCTCTGTAGACCTCAGTATCTCAGCGCCATGAAATACCTCTGTAGACCATCTCAGCGCCATGCAATACCTCTGCACACCTCAGTATCTCAGCGCCATGAAATACCTATGTACACCTCAGTATCTCAGCGCCATGAAATACCTCTGTAGACCTCAGTATCTCAGCGCCATGAAATACCTCTGTACACCTCAGTATCTCAGCGCCATGAAATACCTCTGTAGACCTCAGTATCTCAGCGCCATGCAATACCTCTGTACACCTCAGCGCCATGAAATACCTCTCTAGACCTGAGTATCTCAGCGCCATGAAATACCTCTGTAGACCATCTCAGCGCCATGCAATACCTCTGCACACCTCAGTATCTCAGCGCCATGCAATACCTCTGTAGACCTCATTATCTCAGCGCCATGCAATACCTCTGTAGACCTCAGTATCTCAGCGCCATGAAATACCTCTGTAGACCATTTCAGCGCCATGCAATACCTCTGCACACCTCAGTATCTCAGCGCCATGCAATACCTCTGCTAACTGTAGGTTTCTGTTCCACTTAATGACACGCCTCCCCCCTCCCCGGGAGGGTTGGGTTTGTATTTCACGTTAGCGTGACCATAGTTTATTACGTGGAAGGTTCCCCCCTCTACACCCCCACTCCCAGTCTCCACCCATCCATAAACCCTCAATCATTCTTACCGTATTGATCGTGTCTTTAAACTCATAAACCTGCAGAAAACGGTACACAGATACTAATAGATATCTAAAGGTACCAATTGATATGTAGTTATGTAAAGATACCAATAGATATGTATCTATGTAAAGATACCAATAGATATGTAGCTATGTAAAGATACCAATAGATATGTAGATATGTAAAGATACCAATAGAAATGTATCTATGTAAAGATACAAATAGATATGTAGCTATGTAAAGGTACCAATATGTATGTAGCTATGTAAAGATACAAATAGATATGTAGCTATGTAAAGGTACCAATAGATATGTATCTATGTAAAGATACCAATGGATATGTAAAGATACCAATAGATATGTATCTATGTACAGATACCAATAGATATGTAGTTATGTAAAGATACCAATTGATATGTATCTATGTAATGATACCAATAGATATGTAGCTATGTAAAGATACCAATAGATATGTAGCTATGTACAGATACCATTAGATATGTAAAGATACCAATAGATATGTAGCTATGTACAGATACCATTAGATATGTAAAGATACCAATAGATATGTATCTATGTAAAGATACCAATAGATATGTAGCTATGTAAAGATACCAATAGAAATGTAGCTATGTAAAGATACCAATAGATATGTAGCTATATAAAGATACTAATAGATTTGTATCTATGTAAAGATACCTACAGTGTAATAACATGTAATGTCTGAATAGAAGTCATGGGCAATGATAAATGGTGTTGTGAATGAGGTAAGTGTTGTGTGAGGTTGAGCTAAGTGGTCAACACCAATGATGTATATTGTGAATGAGCTAAAGGGGTGTGTGAAGTTGAGCTAATGGAAGACATGAACAATGATGAATGTTGATGTTAATGAGCTGAGGGTGAGTAGGGGTGAGTGGGGGTGATCGAGGGAGAGTGAGGGAGAGTGAGGGAGAGTGAGGGAGAGTGGGGGTGAGTGATGGTAGGAGAGGGTGAGTCAAGGACGGGAGAGGGTGAGTTAAGGACGATTACCCCCTCCCCCCGTCAATACTCCTTACCACTTACCAAACTTTCAAAGTCGGAATAGATTATTACCAGGTTTATTACCCCCCCCCCCCCCCCCCCATCACATCCCTTTTAACCCCGTAATAATTTTTCGGGTAACTATTCAAACGGCACCCGGGCAAACGTCCATTTGGGCACAAACAGTATTCTTGAAAACGCATTAGGGTATAAATCTTTTGGGCAAAAGTAAATAACACGTGTTAGTATAATCTGCAGCGCTACCACTGGGGAGGGGGATGGAGGGGGGGGGGGGGGGAATGCCAAAATTATCCACCAACGTTGCATTAGAAAAACCACAACTAAAATTTGTAATTTTAAATATACTTTCTTCACACAAAAACTGCTTAATAATTTATGAAGCAAACGATATTTGATGTAGTACGTTATCTATAAATAAATATCGGGTTTTCCCGATAATATTATTCCTTTTCATCTTATCCGTATAATTTTTTTTCCGGTCAACAAGACTTTGATAGCCGGTGAACTCAATTTTTTCGTGTGCCCAATCAGAGCCGGGGATCAAGGACACGTGACCTTGCCGTAACGCGCGCGCCCCCTGGCGTAGGTGGCGTTGATGCAAATAGCGAGGAAGATTTGGGCGCGGAAGTGCTTTCTGAAGCAGAAGTTAGTGGACGGGAGCCGCGGGCTGCTGGGGTTAATGATACACTGATTGGATGCAATCAGAGCAGGGGCGTCACTTAGGAGATGGGGCAGGGGCGTCACTTGGAGAAGGGTCAGGGGTGTCACTCGACAGGGTGGTAGGGTTGTTATTCGGGAGAAGAGGTAGGGGCGTCGCTGGGGGTTAATGATACACCGTGTGGACGCAATCAGAGCAGCGGCGTCGCTCAGGAGATGGGGCGGGGGCGTCACTAGGGAAGAGTGGCAGGGGCGTCACTCGACAGAGGTGGTAGGGGCGTCACTGGGAGAAGGGGTAGGGGCGTCACTGTGAGAAGGGTTAGGGGCGGGCATGTGTGTAGAATTTGGGGATGTTTGGGGATGGGCTAGGCATTTATGTGGGGCAAAGGTAAGTATTTGTGTGTGGGGGGGGGGGAGAGTGTAGCATTTGTGTGGAGTTGGGAAACATATTTGTGTGGGTTTGGAGTGGGTAATTTGTGTGGGGATTTTTGTGGCCGTGTGCACAAAATGGAATCGGCAAATTTTAATTAAAAATTAAAACGAGATAATTCGCTAATTAGCGCATTAGCATGACCATTTTTTAAACGAATTATTTTATTTTTTGGTTATTCGGCTAAATTAGTCAGTTGTCCGGTCTGAACCGGTCCTTAGACTAAATTAGCCGTGTGACTAAATCGGACAATTCTGAGCATTGTTTGAGTAACTGTTAAACCAGTCGTTCTATTCGTTTTCCCCAAACACGTAGCTAAAATTCCAAACTTAATAAACTCAGTTCCACTGTTGCACGCATTGTCAAGGGAGGTAAAAAGTGTCAAATTAACTCCCTTGTCAACCGGTAGCGCCCCGTGAGTTGGAGTCAGCAATTATCAGTGTTGGCAAATTCACACACACCCTGTGCCTTTTTGGCACCACACGTCATAATTTAATTTCTGCAATCACACTGGTTAATTAAATATGTTGACGCGCCTCGTTAAATAATTAGGAGCTAATTAGTACTGCAAGAATGTCCCAAGGCATATTTGTGTCAAGGTTTTGTTAATCACATTGCCGGCGTTAACGTTCCCTTCTGCCGTTCTTTATTTCCCCACCGGCGTTTATTATTCCCTGTAAGCACCTATCATTCCTAGCTTGCGTCTATCCTTTCCTGTGAGCGTTCTTCATTCCCTTCATGCGTTCTTAATTCCCTTATGTGACCAGCACATCCTTCATTCTACCAGCATTCCCTTAATGCGTCCATAATACCATTCATGCTTTTAATCATTTCCACGTCAAGGTTCTATCAATTTCTTCATGTTTCGAACAATCCTTGTATGCTTTAATAAACATTCCATTCAGGGTTCCATAATTCCCTTCATCATTTCACTTCATGCCCCTATCAATCCCCGCATGCGTTTATCATTCTCTTCATGCGCCCTCTATTCCCTTCATGGTTCTAGCATTCCCTTCATGTCTATATCATGGGTTTATCATTCCCTTCATGGTTCTATCATTCCTTTCATTTGTTTATCATTCCCTTCATGCCTATATCATGCGTTAACATTCACTTCATACGTCCACCATTCCCTTCATGGTTCTACCCTTCCCTTCAAGCTTCAAGCTTCCATCGTTCCCCGCATGCGTTTTTCATTCCCTCTGGCGTCCACCATTCCCCTATTATCATCCCCACGCTCTGTCAGAAGAATTAGTTGTATGTTTTACGTTAAATTATCAATAATTGGTGCACTAAGGTCAGTCAGGAACCCATATAAGCTGGGTTGACTCAAGGAGGTCTTACGTTCTCAAGCCACAGATCCGAACTCGAGACGTTTGGGTAAGTAGTCGTACGCCCCAACATCTGTCTACGCCGTCCTATAATTAAAATACAATTAATTCAACTTTGTAAAAAAATATTTTCCTTTTTACAGAATGACGAGAACAATATTACAAAAAGGCTAACGACGCCAACACCATTTAGATTCAAACGACGTAGCCGCTAATGCACTTAGATCCAGTGCTTAATGTGACTTTGAAAGTACAGAAAACAGTTCACAATTACCAACTGGCAAGTTTACCTCCGTTGTTGTCATATTCACTCAGTGGAGAAACTCGATGCAGCGCTTTCCTGGCCAGTTGGCGCGAGATTCAATCGGTATTACGTCCCCTCAGTATTATCTTGTTCTAACTACAAATTTTGATTTTTTCGAAAAACTCAACCCTATGATGTAGAAAAGCACTATGTTCAATCTCCACTTATCTACGTGACTCTAAGTCATCTGCTTCCTACCAAACTTTTCAATTTCACATTGTTCTAACTACAAGTTGATGCATTTGGCCAGTATAATCTTGTTCTATGTCAGTTTTATAATATGATTCTGTTCTAACAGTATATAATCTATATAAAATTAACGCATAAATTTTCCTTGGATACGCTAGAATTATAATGTTCTATGTCCGATTCTGCCAATGAAATCAGCTGTTTAAGTCATGTGACTTGTGCGTCGTTGATCAAAATGGCGGCGTGTGAACACCTTGTAGTCGATTTTGGTTGTCATGCAAATAAACTGACTGAATTACCAGATCCTGAATCGTAAGTATATTTATCTTTTATATGTTGTCTTAACTGTGTTATTTTACACATATTTAGTTCAAAGTTTGTTAAAATATCTTAATTAATAATAGGCCTAATATTGTTAATGTATACCGTAGTATACGCCTATACTAATACTAATTGTATTGTTTAGTAGTATAGTAGTTTAATAGTATCTGTAGGGTTTACTTTGTATTTATATTATCAAAATCATAATGAGGAAGTGTTCCAATATACGGATGATGAAAACAATGTCTTTGTTACAGATCAAAATGTAAAGTAATTCATTGTTAGTAACTTATTAGTCTTAAAACCATGATAAGTTTATTCCTGGTTTTCAGTTTAGTATTAGTGTAGCAGAGGGGGGTGGGGAAATAAGTCCTTCTGTTTTTGCACTTTGTACTGATGTAGTCTAGCTTTATTTCTATCCACAGAGAAGTGTGAAAGAGAACAATAAAAACAACAGAGACCTGGAAATGCAGTGTCAATGATATGGATATTGGCGCTGCCTGTATTCAAGTTGCGCAGCATCATTATGAGAAAAGAAACAGTGTTTATGTATATTCTCAATATTCAATTACAAGATTGGTTGTTTTTTAATTAGGGAACTGTGTATATTGTGTAAAATTAATACATTATTTTTTAAGCTAATTCCTGAGATTTGCATTTATTGTATTAATACTTTAATTCCAGTTGTATCACAAGGCTGGGGGCGTGGTGTGATCCGCACGTGACGCCATTTAGAGGGCGACACCAATGTGAAAAACACTAAAATTTACAGCCAATATAATTCTTTATCCAGTTAATCTTAAAATAAAATTATAGGGTAGAGGGGTGACACAAAACCAAAAATGTAAAATTGTAAGAGGTGGAGGGTTGACACCCTCAGTTACCACACCGAGTGTCACCCTAACTAGACTCGCCACTGACTAAATCAAATTATGTTAAGGTATGCAGATAAGCCAAAGTTACAGAATAAACTTTACATTTTAATGCACAAACCCACTTATAAAGAACACTTAGAAAAGAAAAGCCTGAAACATCTCCCAGTATACCGGAGTTTACAATTCAGTCGAATAAAGTGGGCTCCCTAAATTCAGCAGAAAAGAAGAAAGATTTGAAAAAAAATGATTGACAGAAAATTTCTAAATTACAAAGCCTTTAACAGTACGTTTTTAAAGCACTGTCGGCGAGTGTTATTTTTGCTTAAACTGTTTTGATTATAAAAACAAAGTTTATGTATTTTCTCAATATTCATTATTACAAGTTCTTGTTATTTTTGTTATTTTTGTTTTTTTTGTTTTTTTAAACGGCTCATGGTGTAGAATTAAAACATTAAAATCTATTGAACCTATCTATTGACTTGTGAATTCATTTTATTAATACATTAAATCAAAATTCTGTATGCAAAAGCATACTTACAACTTAAAATATTACTTGTTCTGTAATGTAGTGCAAAAAATATTTTTTGCACATTGCGGTAATCAAAAATATGAAAGTAAAGACCGGAAACAATAGGATAGAAAACCAGAAGACATTGCTCATACAAAAAGTAGATGATACTTCTAGAAAAGCTATTATAACTGCCTAAAAAACACAAAATTTGACTTAGAACATTATACAATTTTTGAAACCTGATCACTTTCGTCGTATTTTGTTCTATCTCAAAAGTGAAAAATAATTATTATGGTCTTCTAATGGTACACAAAGTAATAAAAATAACTTGGATGCTCATTGCTTAATGCCCTTTAACATTTTATCTAAAACAAAATTAATTGGAACAGTTTAAATATAAGAATCAGACCACATGAAACTTCAGATGCGTTTTTCTCAAAACTACATTTTGAGAGATAGAACAAGATTTAGAGGAGACAGGAAGTGACGTCACAGCTAGTCATCTGTCCTCATGTTAGGGGTTAGTAGGGGGGGGGGGTCTACCTGGGCAGAAATAGATAAACTTGCCCTTTCATGTCTATCGGTCTATGGGGGCCGATGAAGTAGAGTTAACCTGTTTATGTGATCTCGATATATGAAGGGATAGTGTGGTCAATACTATACCCAGTCGTCTCTATTTTCCCCAAGTTTGAGTCAGGTACACTTCAGCTCTGGGTGGATTCGAACCTGGTATCTGAAATCGATATTTTCGGGTTAGCAATCATGCGATCTATCGTCCAATCAAGCAGTCGATGGTGTGGGCATTTAGGCTGTGTATTAAGTCCACAGGGTGGACCTTATACTGACGGAAACCTGTGGATAAAATGTATGTTATGTTAGGATTTTACAACCATTGAAAAAATTTTAAGGAAGCTTTTATATCATTTTAAAATGATCCTTTTAAGGTATTGTTTTTATATTTTAAAAAATAATTTAAAAAAAATTATTTTCGCACAATTGTTTTTACATTCTGGTTAGGTAAAAAAATATGCGATAATCAGAGTTTCTTCCAGGTATCTCTACGGGGGGAAGCAGCCCCCCCCCTCCCCCCCCCGAAATTTTTTTACCGCCCCCCCCCCCCCGAACGGAATGAAATTTATATAATTTATATAGAAAATAAATACTTTTAACAGGGTCCGCCCCCCCCTCCCTAAGAAAGTTTACCGCCCCCCCCCCCCCCGAAAATTTCAAGTGCCCCCCCCCCCCCCCCCCCCCCCCACCGGAGAAAAAAGTCTGGAAGAAACACTGGCGATAATTAAGGTAATTAATAAAACAACACGACACTTAACAAAAGACTGCCACCATAAACATTAACACGACATACGTCATAGTTGATACTGACATAATGTTAACAAACCGAGAGTGATCTCCCCTAAACTTTCTCGAATATTCTTAATCAATTTTTAATACTTACAGTTTTAAAAATAGAATAAAATCTCGTAGAAAAAATAATTGCACACCAAGTGAACGCCAAATAAAAAAGTGCATAATAGTGCACAATATTATTAGTACTTTAAAAATTTACATTAGTTTTTTGAGAAATCGGAAGTAGCGTAAACGGAAGGTAGAGAATTAGATCTTTTACTTACATGTGAAATTTCATTTATCTATCTGAAAAAGTACTTAAGTTATAGGTTTTTGAAAAATTCAAAGTAAAAAAAAAAACACTTCCGGTTATCGGAAATCGCTCAAAACTTGATACGGATCTACGATTTTGATAAAATACTTATATATGAAATTTCATCAGCCAAGCTGTAACGGTACTCAAGTAATCGTGTTTACACACAGACAGACAGACACACACACACACACAGACATACAGACATACGGACAAGATTGCAAAATTATGTTTTTCCGTATCAGTGAGGTGTAAAACGTCGAGATTTGTAAAAATCTCGATTTTTTTTGCACGATTACAATACTTTCTCTATACTTCGTATATACGAGAAAGTAAAAACGCAATTTAACGTAATAATGTGTATCTTCCTTTCTCATCACCACAATAGCAAGTAAACAGTGTCAAGAAATCACCCAAATCTAAACCTTATCTCCAACACAACACACACAAAAAAATCTTTGTGTCTAGAACAATCAGGTAATTAGGAAGTCCATGACACAACTCGAACCACATCCTCACTTTTTCATGATTCCATACACCAGCACCTTATAGGTCAGCACTTACTTAAAGCGTGCACCTTATCAGCTGGTTCTGTTTCATCATAGTAAAATATACGTTCAGCATATCCTAGTTCTACTTTCAACATATCCTAGATCTAGTTTCATTATATCCTAGATCTACGTTCAGCATATCCTAGTTCTATGTTCCACACATACTAGATCTAGTTTCAACATATCCAGTGGCGTAGGCAGGGGGGGTTAGGGGGGTCATAACCCCTCCATAGACCCCTCGGTATATATATATATATATATATATATATATATATATATATATATATATATATATATATATATATATATATATATATATATATATATATATATATATATATATATATATATATATAAAGTATGAGGGTGGTGTAAATCGAAAGTTTGAGGGGGGGGGGGGGGTGTAAATCGAAAGTTTGAGGGGGGGGGGGTGAAAATCGAAAGTTTGAGGGGGGGTCTAAATCGAAAGTTTGAGGGGGGGGGGGGTGCAAATCGAAAGTTTGTCCCCGGGTAAAAATTTGAACCCCCTTCCCCCGCCATGAGACGATCCTGGCTACGCTACTGATCATATCCTAGATCTAGTTTCAGCATTTCCTAGTTCTACTTTCATCATATCCTAGATCTAGTTTCAGCATATCCTAGTTCTGCTTTCAGAATATCCTAACTCTAGTTTAATCATCTCCTAGATCTACTTTCATTCTATCCTAGTTCGACTTCCATCCTATCCTAGATGTACTGTCATCATATTTTAGATGTACTTTTATATCCTCGATTACAGATCTACTTTTATCTTAATGATCATAGTTCTACTTTTAGGATATCCTAGATCTAGTTTCATCATCTCCTAGATCTACCATCATCCTATCATAGTTCTACTTTCATCCTATCATAGATCTACTGTTGTCATATCTTTGATCTACATTATCCTATCCCAGTGGTGGAACTACAGTTCCGCAAGACCCCGAAATGTGGGGGGTGGGGGGCACGCCATTTAGGGGCCCAAAGCCAACCATAATAAATTTTGATAGTTAAATTAAAAAATAAATTTCTTGCATTTTGGACTTGATGGTTGGTTTGTAAAAAGATTGCCTTAGCTGCAGCTGGATTATCTTTATTCTATAGACACCACCCCACGCTCTTGTATATGCTTTTTCACTTTGTTTTTAAACCACTTTGAAAGCCGAGTCCTCTTTCTCCTACTATCAAACAAAAGCTGTTGTCGGCAAAATTATTTTGAAAAAAAAAAAATCCAAGTCCATTTGCGCGAGAGGCCGCTAGATATTAAGACGACTTTAGCTTCTTTATATACATACATATATATATATATATATATATATATATATATATATATATATATATATATATATATATATATATATGTATATATATATATATACATACATATATATATATATATATATATATATATATATATATATATATATATATATATATATATATATATATATATATATATATATATATATATACGGGGCCCAACCATATTTGGTGGGGTGGCCCTTTTTTTTCTAGTTCCGCCACTGTCCTACCCATGATCTACTTTCATCCTATCCTAGATTTACTTTCATCCTGTCCTGCTTGTGGTTTCACTGTATCATCTTTTTTATACAAACATACGCCCTACACAACACTTGAAGAAAAAGGCTGAAACTTCAGTTTAAGACATTTCTCGTATATTAATAACTGAAAGGTACAGATTGAGGAGTCCTTAGAATTATTTAGCATTGGAGACTGGAGGCTACTTACTTTGTTTATTTGTTACGTTATTATTTTAATGTTTTAAAAAAAATAAAAGATATCGATGTGGGAAAAAAGCAACAACAACAATAACAACTACAAAAAAAAAGAAAACAATATACAAACTAACAACTTAAATTAAAATTCTAGTTTAACCGTCAGTTTAAATATATCTTTTAAAAAAAAATTCATTTCAATTTGGCAACTACGGGTGGGGTGATCTAACGCAAATGAACACCTACCCCTTGCAGTATGACGTCATAGTGCGTTATATAACCGAGTTTAAAGATAAACAGAACACACGTGACCATACGATAGAGTCCGCGTGACCAAATGAAAACATGGTTCTGGTAGTCTAAAAATAGACAACACGATGGCGGTCTAGTTACGGTTTTTTTTCTGTAAAAATACGATAAAATTATGTTTATGTTTTTCTTTTAAATAATAAACATCAAAATGGAATAAATGTAAAAAAAAATAGATGTTTAAACTGTGGACATGATCGTAGAATCGAAATATGCACAGAACGTCTACAAAATTGAGAGAGAAGTGATTTAAAAAACTGATTTGCTGCCTATTATTTAAATCACAACCGTGAATATGGGCTTGCTATATCAAAACGATATCAAATTACACGGCACAGTTTGATTTACAATTCAATTTACACATACAGTTTGTCTACAAATTAGGTATAGTGAAACGATTACAATTTTTTTTTGCTGCTTTTCGATTTAAACAATAAACGTCAATAAGGGTTAAATATGTGTTTATAGTAATTGGTTCAATTAGTGCGGAAATGATTAAGGAAAAATTAAAAAGAGCGACAGGAGAATATAAAATGGAGAGTTTAGTAAGAGGCTTAATGCTCTTCAAGAAAGACCAAAAGAAAAGGTGTTCTTAATGTTATTGATAATGATGATAATAATAATGACCACGATGATTATGATAATGATGATGATAATGATGATTACATATGACGATGATGATCATCTTACTCTCTACACCAAACTATTCATTATTTACATGATGGCTGACTAATCACCCACCCTCAAGGGCTACGGATAAAAATAGCTTGACGTCATTCGTCCTAATTAGCGGCTGAGCTTGATAGAGACTTTTTTACAATCAAGAACAGCTTCATAGCTGCCCCACCCCACACTGCATACAACTCTATCCCCCATCCCTTCCAAATTTACTTTAGCACGTTCAGAGAAAGATGCGGAGTGTCCCCAAAATATAGCTGGCTAGTTTTTGTAACAAAAAACACTCGAGATTATTTTTTTCGAATTTTCCAAATTTTCTTTAGTGAAATACCAGTAAATTTAGCATTAGTTTTAATGGTATTTCAACATACAAAATTTTGAAATTTTGAAAAAAATATATTTTAGATTGTTTTCTGCTACAAAATACATAGCAGTTAACTCTATTGGAGTTAGTAAAAAAAGGATCAATGATTATTTGATCAATGTATATGTGTGATTTTAAACTTGGTACCTCCACAAAAGGTTTTTTTTTTTCAAGACGGCTGCCGTCGCCATGGCAACCATACTTTCAGCAGATTCCCTGATGCATGCAGATATTTTATTTTAAGTACCCTAGCGTAGGTACACACAAATAAATAAGTAAAGCTTATTAGTTAAGAATTTGTTTTTTTTTTCGGCAGCCTACCCCATTAAAAAATCTTTATAAAAATTATTTTTAAAATGCATTGAAAATGAGAAAATAAAACAAATACGTGTACATTTAAATAAAGCAGTTTTTGGAAACAAGGTCACGCGAGTAAGAATATATGATTGGTAACATAATTGATGAGACCCTCTTAATATATTTCGTCAGCCTTTTTTTCTTGGACCGCGGCAACACGCGGCGACGGGCACGCTAGTAAGAACATTAAACAAATTTGCTTTGGTAGTTCATGAAATCCCCTACGCATTTTGGCTACAAACCTAACCAATAAACTAATTTTGGTAGATTTCGTCTTATTAGTTGATTTAAACTTGTAAATTATATCATAATTTAAAATAGGAAATATTTATCACTGTATTATTTTAATTAAATGCAAACAACCTAAATACTATCGTCCTATGTAATGCTGACAATTGTATTTGCTAGACTATGTGTATTAAATCAGTAATAATTATGGCCAATACATGTTTAAGTTAGCCAATTGATTAAAATCGAACGTTTTTAATGCAGCATACTACCTATAGGCCTACATGTTCAATTTGCGATTTTAAAGTGATATATGATTAAACAAATTGCTCATAATTTTTATTTACAAAAAACCAAACTAGTCAAGGAAAGATAATTTCTTTACTGTGTTCTGCTTACCGTGCTTATAAAAAAAACTAATTTAGTCTTAACTCTATGAAGTTTTCTCATTATCCCAAACGTTATTAAAACAATTTCAAAAAGAAAACCATTGGAAAGATTATTAAATTATTTTAAAAACGTTCAAAATTATCAAGAGTTGAGAAACGAAATGATAAAATGTCTTGTTTTATAGAAAAGAATCAACTGAAAAAGTAATTGCTCCGTGTAAATGGAAACACGAAATAAGTCAAATTTAATGTCACGATGCATTGTCTTTATGTCTTGATCCACGTACCAATTACGAACCGTATCTGTCAGTTAGAAGTGCCTGCAATTTCGCTCGGCCGTTTCGATCTAGACAGACTGACGATAGACAGAGGAAGTGAGTTAAATAACAGCTTGTAAAAAGCGTAATTACCGAAAACAACCGAAATAATTAGTCACTTGGTTCTTGAGATAAAACTGAGGTCAAATCGTTTAAATTTTAACAATAATCAGTACGTTTGTTTTAAAAACAATAACTTAAAATTAAAAGAATGAAACGAAACAGGCACGATGTCAGAAAGTGTGACTTCGTGATTACCAATTTGGGACAGTGACCTACATTAAAAAAAAAAACAACTTATCTCTGTAATAATTTTCAGCGTGTCGTCAACTTTTTTAAATTATTAAAATCTAAACCCCTCTGTTGTACACGATTTTTTTTCTTTTTAATTTACAGAAGAGCTATTTAAGGAAGGCAACATGCCTTGGAGATCAAGACTTTCGAAGAGCCCGATCTAACACAAAACATCACGCAGCTGAAGTGGGAAAAGCTAAACACATACATTTACTGAGCAACCATGAGGTTCTTTTTCGCCGTCGCCATCGGCATACTTGCCATACAAGGTATTTATATATCATTACTTTATCCATTTTAAGTTTAATCATGTTTTATTTTAAATATGTAGCTAATTTTTCACGTCTTGCTTATAAATGGGGGGGGGGGGGATTTTTTTGACTCGCGTTTGAATAAAAATAGGAAAAAAAAACTATTTACGGTAGGAAAATTCGTTAAAGGCGGAAAATTATATTTGGCCAATAAAACTTAATTTACACAAATACATAAAGTTTATTAGGTTACAGTTTAAAAAAAAAAATTAAACTGCGGATGTTTGCAAGAAAGCAAAAAAAAAAAAAAAATCTACATTAATGCGAAGTTTGTTTTTTCTAACTCTTTTTTTTTTAAGAAAAGTGAAACGGTCAATTTGAATTATAAAAAAACAAACAACAACTAAATAAAGAACTGAGAATGTAGTACATTAGTCTGATCAAAGCCATTTAAGTATAATAAATTGTAACGCTATATTCCACGCAGTTGTCAACTCAGCTTCCATATTTCGGGCTGATGAGCACGCTGGCAACCACCCAACCCCACCAGTCAAACGCGCTGATGAGCACGCTGGCAACCACCCAACCCCACCAGTGAAACGCGCTGATGAGCACGCTGGCAACCATCCAACCCCACCAGTCAAACGCGCTGATGAGCACGCTGGCAACCACCCAACCCCACCAGTCAAACGCGCTGATGAGCACGCTGGCAACCATCCAACCCCACCAGTGAAACGCGCTGATGAGCACGCTGGCAACCACCCAACCCCACCAGTCAAACGCGCTGATGAGCACGCTGGCAACCACCCAACCCCACCAGTGAAACGCGCTGATGAGCACGCTGGCAACCACCCAACCCCACCAGTCAAACGCGTTGATGAGCACGCTGGCAACCACCCAACCCCACCAGTGAAACGCGCTGATGAGCACGCTGGCAACCACCCAACCCCACCAGTGAAACGCGCTGATGAGCACGCTGGCAACCACCCAACCCCACCAGTCAAACGCGCTGATGAGCACGCTGGCAACCACCCAACCCCACCAGTCAAACGCGCTGATGAGCACGCTGGCAACCACCCAACCCCACCAGTCAAACGCGCTGATGAGCACGCTGGCAACCATCCAACCCCACCAGTGAAACGCGCTGATGAGCACGCTGGCAACCATCCAACCCCACCAGTCAAACGCGCTGATGAGCACGCTGGCAACCACCCAACCCCACCAGTCAAACGCGCTGATGAGCACGCTGGCAACCACCCAACCCCACCAGTCAAACGCGCTGATGAGCACGCTGGCAACCACCCAACCCCACCAGTGAAACGCGCTGATGAGCACGCTGGCAACCACCCAACCCCACCAGTCAAACGCGCTGATGAGCACGCTGGCAACCATCCAACCCCACCAGTGAAACGCGCTGATGAGCACGCTGGCAACCATCCAACCCCACCAGTCAAACGCGCTGATGAGCACGCTGGCAACCACCCAACCCCACCAGTCAAACGCGCTGATGAGCACGCCGGCAACCACCCAACCCCACCAGTGAAACGCGCTGATGAGCACGCTGGCAACCACCCAACCCCACCAGTGAAACGCGCTGATGAGCACGCTGGCAACCACCCAACCCCACCAGTCAAACGCGCTGATGAGCACGCTGGCAACCACCCAACCCCACCAGTCAAACGCGCTGATGAGCACGCTGGCAACCACCCAACCCCACCAGTCAAACGCGCTGATGAGCACGCTGGCAACCATCCAACCCCACCAGTGAAACGCGCTGATGAGCACGCTGGCAACCATCCAACCCCACCAGTCAAACGCGCTGATGAGCACGCCGGCAACCACCCAACCCCACCAGTGAAACGCGCTGATGAGCACGCTGGCAACCACCCAACCCCACCAGTCAAACGCGCTGATGAGCACGCTGGCAACCATCCAACCCCACCAGTCAAACGCGCTGATGAGCACGCTGGCAACCACCCAACCCCACCAGTCAAACGCGCTGATGAGCACGCTGGCAACCACCCAACCCCACCAGTCAAACGCGCTGATGAGCACGCTGGCAACCACCCAACCCCACCAGTCAAACGCGCTGATGAGCACGCTGGCAACCACCCAACCCCACCAGTCAAACGCGCTGATGAGCACGCTGGCAACCACCCAACCCCACCAGTCAAACGCGCTGATGAGCACGCTGGCAACCACCCAACCCCACCAGTCAAACGCGCTGATGAGCACGCTGGCAACCACCCAACCCCACCAGTGAAACGCGCTGATGAGCACGCTGGCAACCACCCAACCCCACCAGTCAAACGCGCTGATGAGCACGCTGGCAATCACCCAACCCCACCAGTCAAACGCGCTGATGAGCACGCTGGCAACCACCCAACCCCACCCGCATTTTAATCATAACACTGCTGCATAAATGAAATAAAATCTTTTATAAAGAAAGAAAAAATTCTACTGTTTTTGTTTTTATTATTATTATTACAAACTTTTAATATTTAATTAACTCAATTCTTTGTCTGTCGTCAATCTGTCGTCAGTATGTCGTCAGTCAGTCTGTCTAGATCAAAACGCCCGAGCGAAATTGCAGGCACTTCTTCCTGACAGATACGGTTCGTAATTGGTACCTTGGTCAAGACATGAAGACAATGCAACATGACATTCAATTTGACTTAATTGGTCGCCTGACTAATTTTTTATGAATTAATTAAAAATATGAACAACTAAGTAGGCAGTCATATCCAACTACTCCACACGTTCAATAGCGCGTCATCACGTTCAGTAGGTGCGCAATGGCTTTTAGTCATGTAACTCTATTGTAAATAAAAACATGTAAGGTACTAAAAAAACAATTTCATAAAAAAAAAACGTTTTAATAACAAGCTTTTATGTAATCTATCCTAATATATAAAAGGCCATGTGCGCTCTTCTCTCTCTCTCTCTCTCTCTCTCTCTCTCTCTCTCTCTCTCTGTCTGTCCGCAAAATATTTTCGCCGAACATCACGTCAGAATCGGCAGCGATATATGGATACCTTTATACGGACTTTTGTTGAAAACAATATGTTAGATGTTATAAATGTATAACCACAATTTTATTTAAAGAAGAAAAATAAAAAATCATCTAGATCTAGAGATTCTAGATCATTTAGATCTAGAGATTCTATATCATATAGATCTAGATATTCTAGATCTATATGATCTCGATCTACGGAAAAACTAGACTTACACAGATGTAGACCATACCTAGATCTAGAATCTATTCAAATAATACATTTCTATACTAAAGTATTTCAGGCCTTAATTACTTTATTAAAATCTTTGTTTATCTATGCAATTTGCTAATCTCTATAATATATAAAGCTAAGTTGTCGGGTGCCCGATAGGGCACCACCTGGCGCCGCAGGCGCTTCAAATTTTTCAGGATCTTGCCTTGGGTCGACAGAACACGGGGGCCGGTTGGCCGAAAAGTCTACGATGAGGGGGTCAAAACTGACCTCGACTGACCGGCGCCTTATATGGGCGAATTAATTAAGCATTCAAATTCTCAATGTTTTCAAAAGCCTAAGCTAAGCTGGGCAGCATGCCTAGTAAACTACAAAAACTCAAGTTTGTTTACATGTTTGAATATTTATTTGTTTTTTTTTGTTTGTTCGTTTAGTCACAGGAGAGAATCTGCACTATGTGTAGAGCTGTAAAATAGTATTTAGGTAGAGAACAATTTTCTTTTTTAAACAGACAGTTAATCACAAATTTATTTAAAGAGGTTAATTAATTTATTGATTTATTCATTGGTAGATTAACCACATTAATTATAAAAGTTAAGAACAATGACTTTACTTATAGTGAATAGTGACGTCACATGATTTATTTACTTTTTACAACAACAATGGTGGCTTCCATCGAAGATTTTGTTGCCTCTATTCAGAAGTATAACGCATTATATAGCTAATTTTCTGTCGGCTATAGTTTTAAGGATACGTCCGTTTGCTATTTTTTATAACATTCCAACACTAATATAAATTTTCAACAGTCATCTAGATCTAGAATCTAAATATCAGCTGTCGAATGGAGTTATTTATAGATCTAGAATCCAGGTCAAACCAAAATTAATTAATTAAAATTAAAAAGCATTTTAAAATCAGAATACATTATTGAGTTTCTTTATTAAACTATTTTAGTCCTTAAATATTTAATATAAATCTTTGCTTTTTAGCTTCACGGATCATCTAATCTAAGTGATTTATCTATTTAGGATTCTAGGTTCTAGATCTACGAGAAAACTCGATTTAAAACTTAAAACTTAACCAAACCAGCCGTAGAATCTAGATAAGAGTTTCTATACTAAACTATTTTAGATCTTAATTATTTTATATAGATCTAAATCTTTGTTTATGTGATAGATTGGAATCACTGACGAGGAGCCACATTGGTTGTTAACAGTAGTTTATTCACACCAGGAGGAGAGAGAGAGAGAGCGGAAGTGACGAGACACTTATATACATAAAAACATGTAAGGGACATCACTCAAGATAACAATATAAATATAATACTAATACAGAAGAGTGAGTTCCCTTGACCTCACAATTATCTCAATCTATTACATCCCTTTACCCTTAGAACACAATAACACATCTCTCAATAGAACAATTGATAGTATCCTAAAATCACCAATTATATTGTAACATGAACACTATGGTAGATTACATCCTTACAAACAATGCACAATATGCTACAACATAATCAAGATACAAAACAATGATGTCAAAGTCCTTTTGACCTTTAAAATCATAGGTCTAACTATCTGGGACTTTGATTGTCCTGCTTGGCCTTCTCAGTGGCTTTTGATTTGGTGACTCAAGATTCTGACCATTTGGATTCTCTATCTCAGGAGGTCTAGGATTTAAATCATTAACTCCAGAATTTACATTTTCTGACTCCAGACTACTTGGTTCACTCATATCAACAGAACTTGGTTGTGGAACAAACTGAGTTGGTGTGAACTGTTCAGATTTGGTGGGATTGACAGATTCACACTTATTATCTGCACAAGTTATTTTTAACTGGTCTGCATGTCTACGGACAATAAGTCCATCATTTGTTTTTACTTTATAAGACACAGGTCCTGTACATTTAACAATTTGACCTGGTATCCATTTTTCCCTTCTCCCATAATTTCTTAGATACACATTATCATTAACTGCAAATTCTCTTTCAATGGATGATTTGTCATGATTTACTTTTTGTGTATGTTGATGTTGGGAAACAGACCTTTGAACAGTTGGATGTAGTAGGTCAAGATGAGTTTTAATTTTCCTACCACATATCAATTCACATGGTGCAACACCTGTTGTTATATGAGGAGTTGTGCGGTATTTGGTTAAGAACCTGTTTACTCTTTCTCTAAGAGAAAACTTGTTACCAGTATTCATTTTTACCATAGCGGTTTTGAATATGCCTACCGCTCTTTCAGCTAAACCATTCCCAGCAGGATGATAGGGGGATGTGGTTATATGCTCAATACCATTTGCCACACAAAACAGTTTAAACTCATGAGCTGTGAAACTAGGCCCATTATCTGAAACAATTTGATCTGGTAATCCATGAGTTGAAAATATTTCCTTAAGTTCTATAATGGTATCATTTGCAGTGATTGTGTTCATGATTTTAACTTCTAACCATTTAGAATGTGAATCAATAACAATTAAGAACATTTTGTTCATGAAAGGTCCTGCGAAATCTATATGTATACGTTTCCATGGCTCGATTGGCCAGTCCCAGTTTTGCAAAGGTGCTGTAGCTGGTTGATTTGAATGTTGTGCACAGCTTGAACAAAGCTTTACATATTTTTCAATATCAGCATCCATATGTGGCCACCAGAACCATGATCTTGCTAGACTCTTCATTTTGGAAGAACCAAGATGAGTATCATGTAAAGTTCTTAAAAGTTCTTTTTGTAATATTTTGGGGATAATTACTCTTGACCCCCATAGTATACATCCATCTTCTAGACTTAACTCTGTTTTTCTTATTTTATATGGCTTTAAGTCATCATTCACAGACTCTTCAGGCCAACCATTTTTACAGTACTCATATACTTTTATTAAGCACTCATCTTTTTGTGTTTCTCTTTTAATATCATTCACATTTATATTGGAGTTATCCATGATAGTGAAGAGAACAAATACATCTTCTGGTACATAGCTCAGGCTTTGGTTTTTTTAAAGGTAATCTACTAAGGCTATCTGCACTATTCTCAGATCTAGGTTTGTATTTCAATTCATAATTGTATGCAGTTAGTGTGATAGCCCATCTTTGAATTCTTGGTGAGGCATGCTCAGGTAGGGTTTTGCTTTCTCCAAATAAACCTAGCAATGGTTTATGATCTGTAAAGATGGTGAACTTCCTACCAAACAGAAACTTATGAAATTTCTTAACACCAAAAATGATGCCTAAGCCTTCCCTATCTAACTGAGAATAATTTTTCTCAGCCTGGTTCAAAGATCTACTGGCAAAAGCAATGGGTCTGTCACCCTTCTCATCCATGTGGGACAAGACTGCTCCTACACCATCTGGTGAAGCATCACATGTTAATATAAGTCTTTTCCCTGGGTCATAGTGAGTTAGTAAGGTGTCAGAAGACAAAGCTTCTTTTGCTGTATTAAAAGCAGCTTCTTGTTGTTTACCCCAGTGCCAAGTTGCATTTTTCTGTAGCAGCTTGTACAGTGGTGATAGTTTACCAGACAGATTCCCTATGAACTTTGCATAGTAATTTATCAAGCCCAAAAAAGCTCTTAGTTGTTGGGTATTTTCAGGTTTGGGTGCTTCTTTAATGGCTTTTGTTTTCTCAGGTTGAGGTCTGATGCCTTGTTTGCTCAATATATAACCAAGAAAACTAATTTCTGTCAACATGAATTGACATTTATCTTTGTTTATCTTTAAACCTTTTTCACCAACAATTTTCAATACTTTATCAAGTGTTTCAAGATGTTCAGTGTCATTCTTACCAGTTATGTACACATTGTCAAAGTAAACACAAACATTTGGAATATCCTTAAAAATACTGTCCATGACAGCTTGGAAAATTCCAGGGCTAGATGATATGCCAAAACATAGTCTTTCATATTGGTAGAGTCCTTTATGTGTGTTTATTGTCGTATAGACTTTTGAATCTGGATGCAGTTCTAGTTGAAATGTTAGGAATAGGGTACCTATTTAGCTCTATTTGCTTATTCAGTGTAGCTTTGTAGTCTCCACAAATTCTTATAGAACCATCCTTCTTTAACACTGGCACAATGGGCGTTGCCCAATCGGAATAGTCTACCTTCTTTATGATGCCTTTAGATTCCAATCTACTTAGCTCATTTTCAATTTTATTCCTCATTGCATAAGGTGGAACTCTAGCTTTGCAGTATCTTGGATTTGTGTCTTTAATGCTTAACTTCACTGTTCTATCATTTAGTAAACCTGAATTGCCAAAAACACTTTTATTTTCAGATATAACTTTATCTAGTGAAGTAAGACTAGATTCTTTTGCATTGGTCAATGAACATATACTCTCCCAATTTAACTTAAGATTACTTAACCAGTTCCTACCTAGTAATGGTGGTCCATTTCCTTCAACCACAAGAAGAGGAAGTTTAACACTTTGACCATTATAACTCACATGAACCATACACTCTCCTATTACCGGAACATTGTCACCAGTGTATGTTGTTAGACACTTGTGACATGGCTGTAGAGGCACTGATCCTCCTGTGACAGCGTCAAAATCTTTCTTTGTGATGACTGTTAGAGATGCTCCAGTGTCAAGTTGGAAGCTGATGCTCTTACCGTTGATATTAACTAGTACATTGATGGGAGCATGACTTTTTGATTTCACAGAGAACAGGTTGAAATCCGGCTGCGAATCAGTTTGAGCATTTTCACAGGTAGAGTGGTTCATTGGTTGAGTTTGGTAGTCTTGGTGAGAGTTAACATAGTGCTGCCTTTGGTTGCGGTACTGTCTTGACTGGCTAGATTTAGCAACAGACGAAGACTTTGCAAAGCAGGCCTTGGCAATGTGACCTTGCTTACTGCACTTATAACAAGTTGCTAACTTGAACTTGCACCGATGAGATGCATGGGGACCTTTGCATCGATGACATTTTTGATAATTATTACTAGATTTAGATCTAGGCTTTGAACGTGCAGGCTGTTTAGCATAAGTTGGAATGCTCTGATGGGGTTGGTGTTTGTTGACTAACCTGCTGTTTACTGCATGGATCTCTGAAGGCGTAAGAGATCTCGCCGCATCGGATGACTGCTGGAATGAAGTTGCAAGTTGTATTGCTTTTTCTAATGTTAGATCTGACTCGAGCAGCAACTTTCTTTGAATATCAGGGTTGTTTACACCTGTCACAAACTTTTCACATAGTCTGTCAGACAGTGTGTCTCCGAATTCACAGAATCTACTTAAATGACGTAAAGCAGCAACGTATTCTGATATTGACTCGTTTGGTTGACGAGTCCTACCGTCAAATCTAGCTCGACATAGAAACTTTGATGGGGTAGGCGCATGGTGGTCTGTTAGCAATTTGCTCAGCTCGTTAAAGCTCTTAGTAGTTAGACTAGCTGGTGCGCATAAGTCCTTTAGTAGCCTAAATTGTTGAGGCCCTATGACTGTTAACAAAACAGCTCTCTTTTTGGCTTCTATCGTCACGTCGTTTGCTTCAAGGTAAAAGCTTAACCTATCTAGATAATCTTGAATAATTTCATCATTCGAATCAAATTCTTTTATTTGGCCATACAGCGCCATTATTCTAGAAATACTTAGCTAATATGCTCTAGCAAACCTCTTTTTTGCGTAAGTAGGTGCTCTTTCTAGTGGATTATTTATCCTTCGTCGCCAATGTGATAGATTGGAATCACTGACGAGGAGCCACATTGGTTGTTAACAGTAGTTTATTCACACCAGGAGGAGAGAGAGGGAGGGCGGAAGTGACGAGACACTTATATACATAAAAACATGTAAGGGACATCACTCAAGATAACAATATAAATATAATACTAATACAGAAGAGTGAGTTCCCTTGACCTCACAATTATCTCAATCTATTACAGTTTAACTATACATTGGTTAATTTGAGATCAAATTTAATTTGAAATAGTTCTAGATTTAGAGCCTATTCGCGTCAATGAAGTTTCTTACGTAGACTAAAAGTAAAATATATAATTTAATCCCTTGTTAGCGTATTCGGTTACGATGCAGGTGGCAAGGGTTCGAGACATGTTATTGTTAATTTTTTTTTAAAATGTTTATGTTAATTTTTTTCAGTTTATTTTAGATGCGAATGATAAAGTTGCCAATCGGAACTTGGCGGGATACAGGGCAGGTGAAGTAGAGTTACCTGTTTCTGTGTCCTCATCATATGAAGGGATAGTGTGGTCAGCGTCATACTCGGCTGGAATCGTTTTTTAAACGATAAAAACATGTTGTCTGAGACTTGACGGGACACTGAGCAGGTGAAGTAGAGTTGGGTAGGTCACCTGTGACGTCAGCATACGAAGGGATAGTGTGGTCAGACCCATGCTCAGCCAAAATCGGTGTTTTTAAAAGACAAAAACGTCTTTTTGAATGTGTAGTTATTTTGTTTTTATTGATGACCCCCACAGTTATCCAAGGGATGACGGGTGGTATAGTAATGCACTAAAAAGGAGAAAATAAATTATACACTACTATTTAAATAACTATAAAGAAAAGCGTGGATCTCTTCCTAAATATTAGTAAAGGTATCAAATAGATACTAAAGTGAACCACGCTTTTCTTTATAGTTATTTTAATAGTAGTGTATAATTATTTTCTTCTTTTTGTGCATAATTACATAAAAGCTTGCTATTAAAACTTTTTTTCATGAAATCTTATTATGAACTAATGTTTGTACACTTTTATTTATTTCTCTTCATCTGTTGTCATGGATCGAAACTGACGAGCGAAAATTCGACCAATTCTCACAGACCGATTCATTTCAAACTTGTCACGTGTGTCGAGTGCCAAGGACACTGCAGTCTGACATCAAATTAGACTTATATAGACGCGTTATTGATTTTGTATTAATTAATTCAAATTTTCTGAATTTTGTAGGGAAACCTTCTATTTATCGCACTCCTATACGCGCATTTCATGTTCATTTGGTGCGCAATAGTTTTTAGTTCCGCAACTCTATTGTATTAAAAATTTTGAATTTAAAAAAAATAAAAAATAAAGCGGTGATCTTCCTTAAACTTTCTCGAATATTTTTTAAACAGTAATGGGGATGCCAACTCCAGTGAAGTCGGGATATAGATGTTATAGACGTTTTAGAAACTGTAAGTGACCCGCGACCCTCATAGAATTAAAAAGTCGAAATTAGTAAGGAAATAAATCAGCACTAAAATAAGATTTTATAGTAGACTTTAAATATGAATAATTCTTGATAGCTGTTTTAATGCGATGGGTGGAATTGCATACTATTAACTAGTTTCAACATTCAAAGTTGAGTTTTTGATAACGCCAACCCCATGTCATTGTCAACATTTAATGTATTTCTTTGTTTTGTTTATAATTGTAGAAGTGTTGAAAAACTAGTCTCGCAAAGATATGTAGACACAAGAAGAACTAAAAATCGAAAGGCAATCAATTTCACGTTTGTGTATGAATGGTGCATACTACACCAAAATTGTGACAGTAGTTTTTATTTTACACGGTACGTGACGCGGAATCATTCCGCAAGTTTAAGAATTCTTCTTGTAATTCATCGGGAATAATGGCAACGTCACGGGAAGCAGAGAATAGGTTACGTGACAATGCAGATTCTTCTTTTCTCAGCTCAAGGAAATAACACCAGCATTCGTTATCAAGAGATTCAAGATGCCCAGAAACCTCTTTCAATTTTTATTGATCACACATATTCATCTGTCCGACTGCAGAGTTCCTCAAACATGGCAATATTTTCAAGATTTTTTTTGTGCCAATTTTGCAGCTTTGATAAAAATGCACGGATTATCATAAAAGTAGATAATATTTGTTCATTTTGCCTGAAGCTTCTGGTTAAGCTTATATTGATGTTCGAATATATCTGCTTGGTATGACACACTCCAACCACTCTTTGTCGATAAAGTATATCGAAAGGTCTTGTTTCCTTTGCACTTCCAAGAACAACTTGATTTCATCTTTCAATTCAAAAACACGATTCACCATATTTCCTTTTGACGGCCAGCGTACTGTAGTGTAGAAAAGCAGAACTTCGTGATCTTTATTCATGTCTTTGCACAGTTCTTTGCACATAGACGGGTGTTAGGGCTCCAGATTTAATATAATTTATGACTTTTATTAGCAATGGAGTCGGAAGAGTCTTGCTGGCGAGGGCATACCGGTGAATCATGGATTCCCCTTGGTTATGGAGATACATCTTTTATTTTCTGAAAGCACAATTTTGAACCAACAGGGCGCAACATTCGTAAAAACCTTCCGATTTAAAAAAAAAACTATTTATTTTCTCTATGATTATTTCACAAAATAGAAACTCTTCTTTGCTATTATCTGAATGAATATAATTCACAAAGACAAGCAACTGCGAACACTAGCTCACTTTTGTACATTCATCAATTTAAAAACAAAACAATGAGCTTGATTTAATTCAAAATTTGTTCTTTAACATCTACGGACATGTCTGCTATAAGCCGCTGAATAGTATTAGACATAGATATATGTTTATCTTTACTGCACAGGAGTCCCCAAGAATTAATTTCACCATCTTTAATATTCAAGGCTTTATGAATGTTTTTTTTCCTATTGTGTGAGAGGTTTTTTGCTTGATTCTGCTTGACAATTTCTAATATGGTTTCATATGTTTGCACTAATGCCGTGTTTTCTTGGTGCAAGCTTCCTGTTTAATCAAGTCTCTGCCGTTTGTAACTGACTTCATATACTCATGAATGAGAACAGCTTTGCACAGTACGCATTGTTTCTTCTCTTTTCCATTTCCAGTAATGCCGAATTTCAGATATTCTTCTATATCTTTATGTTGTTATTTCATGGCTATGGTTATAGTCTACCCGTCGGCGATCCCTCAGAAAGCCGGGGGTCATGACCCACAGTTTGGGAACCCATGTGTTAAAGTAAACATTAACACATACAGTGATTTTACTTGCATTGAATTGTCTTATTATAATTATTACGAGTTTGGTCTATTTATGTAACGACTTAATTTTTTTTTATACTCTGCAAAGTTTTCACTCTTTTGCATACGTCAACAAAAGAACGTGAAGAGAATATTAAATACACGCATATTCTAAAATATATTAAATGGATCAATATCAAATAATATTTTCGCTTAGATTTCTAGTAAAAATCGATTCATTTTAATAGAAGTAGTGCCGAATAAAACGATTTAATTAAAATGTTTAATAATTTTGCCAGTGGAAGTAATTTTAAAAAGAAATACAGCTATTTAAGTTTTAACTTTTTTTTTGTTTCTACCGCATTGATTATTATATGTTAAGGTGAATAATTTTAATAGATTAGTGTTAAATTTATTTATATTATTTCCTGTTTAGTCGGCACAGCGTTTTATAGGTTTTTAAAAATTTCTTTGATCTCATAAAAATTACTCTTTTTTTCAAGCATTATTTAACTTGCTTCCTCTCTCTGTCTGTTGTCAGTCTCTCTGTCTGTCTAGATGGAAACGCCCGAGCAAAATTTCGGGCACTTCTAACTCACAGATTCCTTTCAAAGTTGGCACGTGGGTCAAGATATGAAGACAATGGAATCTGACATTAAATTTTACTTAATTGGATACCTCATTAATTTTATGAATTAATTAAAATTTTGCCCAAATTAGTAAGCTGTCTTATCCAAGTATTCCGCACTATTATACACGCGTTATCATTTTCATTAGATGCGCAATGGTTTTCAGTCATGTAACTCTGTATAAATAAACTAATTAAAAAATAATATTCACGTAATTTAGCTTTATTATACGCCCTAGGTAAATTAACATTAACTAGCCCAATAAATTAGCACTCAATCGAATGTACCCAGCTGACTTAGATGATAGTGTAATAATTACCTTACTTGTGGTACGGGATCGAGACACATCATGTAGATATTATTTTTTTTTGTTTTAATTTTTGTTGTTTGATTTTTAATGCACAGTGCGAAATGATAACACTTACATTTGATTCTAATTTATTATTACTAGTTTGACGTTAATTTTAATAATTTCTTCATTTATGAATAAAATGAGTTTCGAGCTTAGAAAATACTATAGAAAGAAATAGAAGTTTTAAAAAAATAAAATGATAAAGTTGCCTTTCGAAACCTGGCGGGATAAGGGGCAGGTAAAGTAGAGTTCACCTGTTTCTGTGAACACGGCATATGTAGAGATAGTGTGTTCACACCCACGCTCAGCCAAGAGTTTTAAAAGGCGAAAACATGTTGTGTGAGGCTTGTTGGGGACACGGGGCCTGGGAAAAATTCACCTGCTTTTGTGACTTCAGCATACGGAGATATAGTGTGGTCAGAACCATGCTCAGTCGAAATCGGTGTTTTGAAAGACAAATATATGTCTGAGGTGTGACGTCTTTGTAAATGTGGGTCTGGCTTTTTGTGACTATATGTGACAGAAGGGAGGGAGGGAAAGATAAAAATCGTAAAACAAACGTGATGTCGTTTATGGATGACCCCGGAAATCCAGTTATCCAAGGATAACGGGTAGTCTAGTTCCTTTTAATATCAACAAAACAAACCAAAAACATAAAATGATTAAGTGCTAGAAATCATCTTTCATCATAAGTTAAAAACGGTAAAATAGTGTCTAGCGTAAAACATTACTTGAGTGAGGGTCAGAGCAGATTCTAGAATGCTATTATCTATTTATTATAATGTAAAACATTAATCATAACGTCCAATTAATACCATTACCCCTTGGTTCGTTTACTGTATAAATAGACGTATTGTCAGAATTTATTGTTAAACTGAATATTTAAAAATTTAATAAAAAAACGTTTTAATATCAAGAATTTAATAGTAATGCACTAAAAAGTAGAAAATAATATTTTTTTTAAATATTTAAAAATACACTACCATTTAAATAACTATGAAGAAAATGTGGGTCACTTTATAAGCTGTTGGATACCTTTACTAACATTTAGGAAGAAACCCAGGCTTTTCTTTTAGTTATTTAAATGGTAGTGTATTTTAAATATTTCAAGAAAATAATTTATTTTGTAATTTCAGTGCATTATTACTAAGCGCCTGTTATTAAAACGTCTTTTATGAATTTTTTCAATACTTTAAATTGTTTTTATTTGCAATAGAGTTGCATAACTAAAAACTATTGCGTGCCTAATAAACACGATAACGCGGAATAGTTGGGTAAGACTGGCTACTCATTTGGACAAAATTTTAATTAATTCATGAAAAATTATTTAGGCATCCAATTAAGTCAAATTTAATGTCGGATTCCATTGTCTTCATGCCCTGACCAACGTGCCAACTTTGAACCGGATCTGTCTGTTAGAAATGCCCGAAACTTTGGTCGGGCGTTTCGATCTAGACAGACAGGCTGACGACAGACGGAGGAAGCGTGAAATAAAAACTTGTAAAATGCCCTAATCACAAATCATGCTTAACAAAAAAAAAAAAACAAAAAAAAAACACAGGCGCAAGCGTATCGACCCAAGGCAAAAGTACTTACACAATCAAATTGACAATTATTGTTTAACTGTTGTTAACCCCCCCCCCTTCCACACACACACACGCTAAAGTTACTTAGCAGTCATGTCCAAACATCGAAACATATTTTATTTTGCAATGTGGTGTCACCCCTTGTCCACTTCGGTTTTTTATCAGTACACTGCTCTGCGAAATTAACAAAAAGAAACATGTCGCACGTTTTCTCTTCTTCTTTTCTTCAGTTGTAGGTGTAGTGATAAGGGATATAGATCGGGATCGCGCTAGAGAATTGGGATAGTTCTGATGGGATCCTGACCCACGTTACAGGTAGTCAATGCAGCTGGGTAAAATGCTGACCACACTATACCTTTCTATATTGAAGACTTATTATTAGCAGTAAAGTCTGTGAGTGAATTTAGGTCTAGATACTATGCTTAGGGAAGCTTATGAGTTAACAGTTGGTTCGTTTTAATTAACCGTAATTTGAAATAAATATTGGTAGAAATAAGGCAATGGCCACATTGGTGCTGCTGTTCAGTGTCCCACGTAAATTTTCTTATCAGTGACTTACTGTCATTAAATAAAAAACAAAATACACTACAGATCGTGACTTCTTTTTTCTTAGTTAGAGATAAGTGCGATAGAAGGGTAAAATTGGTTCTAAAATGGTTTTAAAAGTTAATTTTGGCACGATTTAACTAACGCATCAGGGTTTTGTACAAAAAGATTATATAATTTGTATTTCTAAAGTTTAATATTAAAAGCACGAGTAACATAAATATTGCTTAACAATATTTGTACTATGGATATGCATATACAATTACAAATGCATATACAATTACACATAAACAAAAACAAAAACAAAAACATAAACAAAAACAAAAACAAAAACAAAAACATAAACATAAACATAAACATAAACATAAACATAAACATAAACATAAACATAAACATAAACATAAACATAAACATAAACATAAACATAAACATAAACATAAACATAAACATAAACATAAACATAAACATAAACATAAACATAAACATAAACATAAACATAAACATAAACATAAACATAAACATAAACATAAACATAAACATAAACATAAACATAAACATAAACATAAACATAAACATAAACATAAACATAAACATAAACATAAACATAAACATAAACGTAAACATAAACGTAAACATAAACATAAACATAAACATAAACATAAACGTAAACATAAACGTAAACATAAACGTAAACAAAAACAAAAACAAAAACAAAAACAAAAACGTAAACGTAAACGTAAACGTAAACGTAAACGTAAACATAAACGTAAACATAAACGTAAACGTAAACGTAAACGTAAACGTAAACGTAAACGTAAACGTAAACGTAAACGTAAACGTAAACGTAAACGTAAACGTAAACGTAAACGTAAACGTAAACGTAAACGTAAACGTAAACGTAAACGTAACAGATATAAAATTAGTTAAGTAGTTTACATAGAGAGTCCGCGTTAGTAAATTAGAAAAACATATCTGTAAAGGACCATAACTTGTGTGTTTAGTAAACAGCCTTTACCCGGCATTGCCCACCCTAACCACAACCAACCAAAACACACAAAAAAAAGCTAACATAACACTAACACAAAACGAACACAAACGAAAACACAAAAACAAACGCAAAGACAAAGACAAACCCAACCACAAACACAACGAAAACACAAACACTAACGCAAACAAAAAAGCAAACGAAAATAAATGCAAACGCAAACACAAACCCAACCACAACCAAACAAAACCAAAACACACAAAAAAACAACATACAAAAACAACCACAAATACAAAGAAAAAAGCAAACGAAAACACAAACGAAAAGAGAAAAAGCAAACGAAAACAAACCCAAACCCAAATCTAAACGCAAACACAACCACAAACGCAAACCCAAACTCAAACACAAAGAAAACACAAACGCAAAGATAAACTCAAAGTGTCCACAGTCTAGCCCGGGGCGGCAAATCGCACCATGACGACGTGCGGCGTAACCGCCTGATTCAACTTAGTAAACGACTATAGTACCCAACTTATTCATAGTCTTTTGAACTCACTTACGCGAACATAGGTACTATGACGTACACGGGAAGGCCTGGGGCGCCAAATAACACCCTGTCGGGGTGCCGGAGGACGCCCGGATTTGATTCACATAAAGACTATAGTAACCTTTCTTATCCATAGTCTATCGCACTGTTTAAAACAAAATTATGCAGCATAGCGCTCACAGGATAGCCCAGGGCGCAAAATCGAAACGTGCAGAGGCGCCGGCGGACGCGTCTGTTTCAATTTAGTGAACAAAATTATAATACTCCAAGCTTATCCGTAAATGGAAAGAAATAAACATATAGGATTTGTAGGACCTGGCTTATTAAGTGTAATTGATTTACAAAAATAATTAGTAAACAGTATGTTCAGTGTATAGAATAAATAAAAGGCAGTATTAAAAATACCAACGACAATACAATCAACCCCCGCTAATTATGTAATTTTTTACCTAACACCAAAACAAAGTAATAAAAAGTAAATTCTTTCTTCCACCGATTTAATGGTTTTTTTAAAGGGAAGTAACTGTGTTTTCCAAATCAAGGGACGTTATGAGAACTATAGGACAAAATGCAAATACATTTCAGACACAATTTTAGAAATGTTATAAATGTTCATACACTTTTTCAAATTATATGTAATGTTTGTAATTGAAAATTGTTATTCTAAGTATATAAAATGAAAATTGTTTTTTTAAACTTTCAAGAGTAATTTTTTTTTATCTCATAAATTTAGACCATGAGCACTTTAATAATCTAACACTTGAATCCATTAAGTATCGTTTTGTTTTTTCGTTTTTTCTTGTATTCCTTTGTAATCCTCGATTACATACATATAAACATACAGAATTGAACTTTATATATTAGATAATTAAGTATTGTATATATTTAATAGCGTACGTAGATCTAAATCGAATTTGAATGAATTAGTTAATTTTTTAATATTCTACAATTTGAAGATGGCGCCATTAGTTTTGGGTTCTTTCCTTATAGTGTAAACATATGACATGTGATGTCATTGTTTAATGCGTTCTTGTCAGGACAATAAACGCTTTAGTAAGAAATCTGATCTACATTTGAATATGCTTTTATTTTTATTTTTCTTCTTTAAAGAAAATTTAGTTTATACATTTATACCGTCCACCATATTATTTTCATCAAAAATCCGTATTTTTAAGTTCTCCATATATCGCTGAACATTCTGACGACGTTGCCAAAAAATTTTGCGGACAGAGAGAAGTGCGCACATGGGCTTTTATATATTAGAATTAGTCTGGTGTCTATTGTGTTTGTGTAACGAACTGTTAAATATTATATTTATATCATTATTGCCAGAAAATTATGTTTATCAAATTAAACAAGGAAGAACACCATTAGAAATATTAAATTAAAAAAAAAACCTCGAAGAAACTTTGTTCGAAGACAGAGATTTAATTTTATTTTGACAAATGTATGACAGAAATTTCATACTTTGTGTTAAGCAACATATTACTGCTTAGTTGCCTGGGGTAATGACGACATTTCTGGTATGGATCTCGCCAACTGGGGTGTTAACATTTCTGGTATGGATCTCGCCAACTGGAGTGTTAACATTTCTGTTTCCTGGGGTAATGACAACATTTCTGGTGTGGATCTCACCAACTGGGGTGTTAACATTTCTGTTTCCAGGGGTAATGACAACATTTCTGGTGTGGATCTCACCAACTGGGGTGTTAACATTTCTGGTATGGATCTCGCCAACTGGGGTGTTAACATTTCTGTTTCCTGGGGTAATGACAACATTTCTGGTGTGGATCTCGCCAACTGGGGTGTTAACATTTCTGGTGTGGATCTCGCCAACTGGGGTGTTAACATTTCTGTTTCCTGGGGTAATGACAACATTTCTGGTGTGGATCTCGCCAACTGGGGTGTTAACATTTCTGGTATGGATTTCGCCAACTGGGGTGTTAACATTTCTGTTTCCAGGGGTAATGACGACATTTCTGGTATGGATCTCGCCAACTGGGGTGTTAACATTTCTGTTTCCTGGGGTAATGACAACATTTCTGGTGTGGATCTCGCCAACTGGGGTGTTAACATTTCTGTTTCCTGGGGTAATGACAACATTTCTGGTGTGGATCTCGCCAACTGGGGTGTTAACATTTCTGGTATGGATCTCGCCAACTGGGGTGTTAACATTTCTGTTTCCTGGAGTAATTACAACATTTCTGGTATGGATCTCGCCAACTGGGGTGTTAACATTTCTGGTATGGATCTCGCCAACTGGGGTGTTAACATTTCTGTTTCCAGGGGTAATGACAACATTTCTGGTATGGATCTCGCCAACTGGGGTGTTAACATTTCTGTTTCCAGGGGTAATGACAACATTTCTGGTGTGGATCTCGCCAACTGGGGTGTTAACATTTCTGGTGTGGATCTCGCCAACTGGGGTGTTAACATTTCTGGTGTGGATCTCACCAACTGGGGTGTTAACATTTCTGTTTCCAGGGGTAATGACAACATTTCTGGTGTGGATCTCGCCAACTGGGGTGTTAACATTTCTGGTATGGATCTCGCCAACTGGGGTGTTAACATTTCTGTTTCCTGGAGTAATTACAACATTTCTGGTGTGGATCTCGCCAACTGGGGTGTTAACATTTCTGTTTCCAGGGGTAATGACAACATTTCTGGTGTGGATCTCGCCAACTGGGGTGTTAACATTTCTGGTGTGGATCTGGCCAACTGGGGTGTTAATATTTCTGTTTCCTGGGGTAATGACAACATTTCTGGTGTGGATCTCGCCAACTGGGGTGTTAACATTTCTGGTATGGATCTCGCCAACTGGGGTGTTAACATTCCTGTTTCCTGGGGTAATGACAACATTTCTGGTATGGATCTCGCCAACTGGGGTGTTAACATTTCTGGTGTGGATCTCGCCAACTGGGGTGTTAACATTTCTGGTATGGATCTCGCCAACTGGGGTGTTAACATTCCTGTTTCCTGGGGTAATGACAACATTTCTGGTGTGGATCTCGCCAACTGGGGTGTTAACATTTCTGGTGTGGATCTCGCCAACTGGGGTGTTAACATTTCTGTTTCCTGGGGTAATGACAACATTTCTGGTGTGGATCTCGCCAACTGGGGTGTTAACATTTCTGGTATGGATCTCGCCAACTGGGGTGTTAACATTTCTGTTTCCTGGGGTAATGACAACATTTCTGGTGTGGATCTCACCAACTGGGGTGTTAACATTTCTGGTGTGGATCTCGCCAACTGGAGTGTTAACATTTCTGTTTCCTGGGGTAATGACAACATTTCTAGTGTGGATCTCACCAACTGGGGTGTTAACATTTCTGTTTCCAGGGGTAATGACAACATTTCTGGTGTGGATCTCGCCAACTGGGGTGTTAACATTTCTGGTATGGATCTCGCCAACTGGGGTGTTAACATTTCTGTTTCCTGGGGTAATGACAACATTTCTGGTATGGATCTCGCCAACTGGGGTGTTAACATTTCTGGTATGGATCTCGCCAACTGGAGTGTTAACATTTCTGTTTCCTGGGGTAATCACGACATTTCTGGTATGGATCTCGCCAACTGGAGTGTTAACATTTCTGTTTCCCGGGGTAATTACGACATTTCCTGAAAAGTACCCACGTATTACATAAATGCTTAGCACCAAACATTTGTTAATAATTTTATAATTAATAAATAAAGTTCATCGAATAGCATTCCCCAAACCAAAACGAATCAGCTATCTGAAGAAACGTCCAAAGTAGGACTCAAATGCAATTGAAATCTGAATCAACAACAACTCGGTCAAGGCCATTCAGCTATAAGGAGAAGACATACACAAAAAAAACAACAAAATAAACAAATTCACATATTTTTGAGTGTGATTAACAATATGGCGGTGTAGACGACGACATAACAGCCGTATCAATAAGGCAAGATTTGTCGCTTAACTCATTACGCCCGTTATTGAATTACAGTCTTCTCTTCATAATGCTTCCAAGTCTAAACCCAACAGAATACAGTCGTTCACAGATAGACCCTAACCCTAAACCCTTACATCAAAACTTTAATAAGATATTCAGAAAAAATAATCGAGCAAGACATTCTAAGTAAAAGCGAGTTATTTGTTAAAGATTTTGACTGGGAGGTGAAATCTAAAGTCAAACCAAAAGTGTCCTTTTATGGGGTTAGCCCCCCCCCCCCCAACCAAAAAAATCAAATTAATAAGCCTTATATTTTTCTTTTAAATCTAAGTTAGGGTACTTGAGGGGAATTATTAGCTTGCTTAATGGACTCTTCAAAAAATATGGTTGCCATGGCAAAGTCATCTTTAAAAATAAACATTTTGTGTAGGTCTCAGGGTTTAAAAAAATAACATGTATGCCTATTGATCACTAAAGCATTGGTCCTTCTCCTAGCTCTATTAGAGAAAGCTGGATACTTTTTGTAACAGAAAATTTACTGAATTTTTTATTTTTTAATTTTCAAAATTTGGTATATTTTAATATAATTTAATTTTGCCTAACTCCTTTAAGCCATTTTACTGTAGACCTGGTCAAAATTATATATATATATATATATATATATATATATATATATATATATATATATATATATATATATATAATACATTGTTCCAGTCACCTATTTGTTCACATATTTTTAAAAACATTCCTTATTATTATCAAGTACAAAACATGTCATGAGATGCAATGTCTTACCAAATACGACGGCAAGTCCAACGATGAAGACAGCAAGCACCCTCATAGTTGTTGGCTATTATGATCTTGTCTTTGTATGTTGTCAAGAAGAACTGCCTTCCTTTTTGTTGATTGTCCGTGCGCCCCATCTTTATATACTGCCCAAGTCGTTACCTTTAGTATGGGCCTTCTTCAAGGACAAAACCTGATTTGGAACTTAACATTTTAATTTTATTTTTAAAATACAAAGGTCGACACGAATTTGTAAGTTTAAATTTTTTTTAGTAATAAATTAAAGAAACGATAAAGCATTTTAAAATTAAAAAAAAATAGTGTTATCTTTTTTTTTATTAAAAAAAAATTTAAAAAAAAAAACAACAATTTATCTACTAATTGTACGCACATTTTGTTTTTACTTGAATACAATTTTAGATGACTTTTGGGTCACATTCGTCTCGTGACTGACACTGCATTTTCAAACTGTAACAAATAGTAATATTTTTAAGTCATCGAGATAAGAATTTCCATTTTCTAAAACACCGTTTAAATTGATTTAAATTTTTAAAATTAATTATTTTGGTGATGCCTGATTAGATTAATAGCAAGTTGAACAAATTGTTCGTCTATTTTCTATTGAAACACCTGTTTAGGACTACATGGCCGAATCTTAATTAGATGATAATTGTAGAAATAGAATACTAAATAAAGTTTTTATTATTACGTTTTTTACAGAGCTAGCTTAAAGGCGTATTTTTACTTTCTCGTACACAGAGTATAGAAAAAGTATTGTGATAGTGCTGAAAAATTAAATACAAATTTAAGAGTTTTCGCCGTTTTACACCTCCCCACTGTATTGGATACGGAATTTACAGGATTCATTGTAATCGTACAAGAATTTAAATTGATATTTTGATGAATAATGAAATTTTATAACTTTGCCTTGTCGGAAAAATATAGTTTTGCAATCCTGTCCGTCAGAGTGTGTGTCTTTAAGCACGATAACTTGAGTACCGTTTCAGATATGTTGACCAAATATATATATATATATATATATATATATATATATATATATATATATATATATATATATATATATACATATATGTAAAATTTGTCGTTTTTTCAATTTGTAAGCGATTTCTGGTATACGGAAATGATACGTACTCTAAATCCGGTCTCTAAAAACCTGCTAATATAAGTACCTTTAAAGTTAGGTAGACAAAATTTCAAATAAGGTTGTATGCAAAGCTTCCTTTCAACTTTTGTACGATTTCCGGTAACCAAAAGTGGTCAGTCACTATATTTAATTGGGAACACAACAACTTAAATACTATTTCAGTTAGACAGTCGAAATTCCAAACATAAATTTTAGAAAATCTTAACCTTGGATTACTCTCAAATTATGAATGCCCCCAATATCAGGAGGTTGTACTTTACTCTATTTCTGGCTTCTAAAACTCAGATAACATAGTACAGCTTCATCTGGATGATTAAAATTTAATCACATTTTTATGACCTTCCCGTTAGCGCTTTGGCACTTACTTTCGGTTAAGTGAGTTTAATAGACTAAGGATAAGATGGGTTATTATAGTAGTTTACTAATTTGAATTATGTGGTTCCGCCTGCACCCCGACAGGGTGCAATGTAGCGCCCCAGGCTAAACGTTGAGCATTATGCGTTTATATTTGCATTTAAGTTTGAGTTTATATTCGATTTTAATTTTTCATTCTTTTCTAAGTTATTGTTTCCGTTTCGGTTTGCGTTTGTGTTTGCGTTTGGGTTTCTATTTGTATTTGTGTTTGCGTTTGCATTTGTGATTGCGTTCGTGTATTCGTTTATGTTTGTGTTTGCATCTAGGTTACAATTGCGTTTATTTTTGTGTTTGCGTTTGTGTTTGCGTTTACATTTTCGTTTTCGTTTTCGTTTGTTTTTGTGTTTGTGCTTGTTTGTGTTTGGTTTGTGTTTTCTTTTGTTTTGCGTTTGTGTTTTGGTTTGCGTTTGGGTTACGTTTGAGTTTTTTTAGTTTGTGTTTGTGTTTTGGTTGGTTGTGGTTAGGGTTAAGTTTATATTAGAGTTAGGTTTAGTTTTATGTGCTTTATGTCAAACGTTCGTATTTGCATATAGCCATTTAATTGGAAAAGTAAAATATTTCCTAAACTCGGGCAATACCGGGTAAATGCTGCTTAATAAACTCTAAAATGATGGTCCTTTACAGATAGTTCTTTCACAGAGGCCAGTGCTGGACCTGGCCGGGACGGCTAGTATAAGAATGTACGCGAATGTTTGGGGGGAGATCACTCTCGTTTTACTTCTGTAATAATTATAGACAACGCCCCAAATAAATTCTTTATTTAAAACCTTCTATTGATGTGTAGGATAATTTTGATTCATATTTTAAGCTATATATTGAAATTTTAAATTTTGTTATGGTAATAGTGTCTATTGCTGGCTTTCTAGCTAAAGTTAGGCACAAATGGGATTGTGTCAAAACATAAAGGCTAATTGCTCAGAATTTCTTCTACTGACGAACGCCATTATTTTCTAACACAATAGTTCTTCGGTTCTGGTAATAAAAAAATTGCACAAAAAACGTTTTAATAACAAGCTTTTTAAAATAATGCACAAAAAGGAGAAAAACAAAGCTTTTGTTTATATATTTAATCTTCTTCTTCTTCGTTCTTAATTTTAGTGCTGGAAGGGATCCCCTCCAACACAATTAAATATACGTGTCCACTAGTTATGCGTCATTGACTCCGATTTCAGCTTGCTTTTCTTTTTGGATTTGCTTCCATAGTCTTTGTCCAACCAAGAACAAACTACAAGGTAGCAGTTGTTTGATTTTGGAGTTGTGTCTCCTAGAAGAGTGGCTGTTCCAAATTAAAGAGCCTCATCTGCCCGAGGGTTCGAACTCGAGACTTTTCGGTTTAATAAACATGAGCTTTTACCTACTCGACCACTACTATTTACATTTCTATAATGAAAAGCGTGGGTCACTAAATTATCTATTGGATACGTTTACTAATATTTAGGAAGAGACACACGTCTTTTTTATATATACTAATTAAAAACTGTAGTGTATTGTTATATATGTAAAGAAAATCATTTGTTTTATCCCTTTTAAGTGCATTGTTACATAAAAGCTTGTTATTTAAACGTTTTTTATGCACTTTTTTTTCACAAGCTTTAGTTTAACTTGCTTTCTCTGTCTTTCGTGCTTTTGTCTGTGGTCACAGATCAAAGTTCCGGGCATTTCTAACCGACCTATTTGTCTGAAATTCGGCACATGGGTTAGTATTAAAGACAATGCAATATGTTATATATATATATATATATATATATATATATATATATATATATATATATATATATATATATACTTAAATAATTCTGTCAATGCTTATGTGTTCAACATAAGTCAATCCTAACTGTGCTGGCAAGATTAACAAAATCAAATGTTTTGTCATTATGATAAAGCTATCTATTTGGTTCTTTATTTTTTAAATCTTAGCTTAATTAGTCTTAACTTGTTCACGATCTCCTTTTTTTGCTAACATGTCGGTCACATACAGATAAGTGACGTATGCGAATATGGGCTCCTGTCGTGTTAGTGTCAACCTTTTTTCTGTGCTACCCGTAGCTCGAGTGTGTGTTAGGTCTCGTACTGTAACTTGTTCATTTGGGTCACGATTTTCTTGTATTTACGTGATTAGAGGAAAGAAAAGGCGGCTGGACTTAGTGGTTACCACACCGTCCCATCATATGCCGAGGTAAAAAAAATGTATGAGCTTCATCTGAACAAAGGATTGCTAGGTCTAAAGAGGAATCTTTGTGTAATTACTTCACAGAAATAATTCATATTACAACGTATAACTTGACTTTACTTATCCCCTTGACTATGTTTTGGACGGTTCTATTTAAATGAGACCACGTAAGCCCAGCAGCCCTTACTTCTCCTTCCTATGTCCTCCAGGATTTCTTAGGTCTACTTTACTTAAGTGATAGAGTAGGTTTTTTTTATATAACGACTTAAATTTATTTTATAGTTGCCACTGTTTTTACTCTTTCGCATAACGTAAAGAAAATATTAAATACACGCAAATTCATAAAACATATTAAACGGATCAATGTCAAATATTATTTTCGTTTAGATTCCTAGAAAAAAGTGGATATATTTTAATAATAATAGGGTCGAAAAAACTGATAAATTAAACTGGGAGGTAGTTTAAAAATAAATTCTACTCACGCTAATAAAAAGAAATGTGAACGCAAAATCTCCAAGAGAGAATTATTGTTGGAATAATATAATTAGCAAAATATGAATGCAAATTCTGAAGACGTGTAAGAGGACATTGTTGTTGGAATATTATGATTAGCATAGATTGATAAAAGGCTATCTTTTATTTATTTTATTCACTGAACGTACGCAACATTATACACGCGCCATCACGTTCATTAGGTGCGCAATGGTTTAAGTCATAAAACTCTATTATAAATTTTTAAAATTAAAGAACTGGAAAAATAATGCACGAATTGATAAACATGTATATTTTAAATACTGCCTTTTATTTATTTTATACACTAAACGTACTGTTTACTAATTATTATTCTGCCTTTCGGTTTGTGGACAAGCCGGTGTTTTATAGTTATTCACTGAATCAGGCGCGTCCGCCCGCGGTATGTTTTCTTTTGTGTTTGTGTTGTGTTTGTGTTTTGTTTGTGTTTTGTTTGTGTTGTGTTTGTGATGTGTTTGTGATGTGTTGTGTTTGTGTTGTGTTGTGTTGTGTTTGTGTTGTGATGTGTTGTGTTGTGTTGTGTTTGTGTTGTGTTGTGTTGTGTTGTGTTGTGTTGTGTTTGTGTTGTGTTTGTGTTGTGTTTGTGTTGTGTTGTGTTTTGTTTTGTTTGTGTTGTGTTTGTGTCGTGTTTGTGTTGTGTTGTGTTGTGTTTGTGTTGTGTTTGTGATGTGTTTTGTGTGTTGTGTTTGTGTTGTGTTTGTTTTATGTTTGTGTTTTTTGTGTGTTGTGTTCGTGTTGTGTTTGTGTTGTGTTTATGTTGAGTTTGTATTTGTTTTTGTGTTGTGTTTGTGTTGTGTTTGTGTTGTGTTTGTGTTGTGTTTGTTTTGTGTTTGTGTTGTGTTTGTGTTGCGTTTATGTTTATGTTATGTTTAGTTTTGCTCTGTTCCCAAGTTGGTACATTTAAAAAAGAATTACCGTGGCGGAGCACGGGTATGCAGCTAGTTACTCAATATTAACATAGACAAAAAGGGGCGATTGCCAACTGAGCGATGACCAATTGGGCTATGACAAACTGGGCGATGACAAACTGGGCGATGAGAAACTGGACGATGACAAATTGGGTGTTGACCAACCGGGAGATGACAAACTCGGAAATGACAAACTGTGCAATGACCACCTAGGCAATGAACAACTGGGCGATGGCCGACTGGGCGATGACGGACTGGACGATGTCCGACTGGGCGATGACCCACTGGGCGATGCCCAACTGGGCGATCTTCACCTGTCAAGTGACCGTATGCCACAAAAGCAAGAACACACAAGTGATTATTTGTGATCAGACAATGCCCTATTTAGTAACCCATAGATAACTATTGAAACTAGGTCTAAGAAGACACAACCAGGCTACATCATCTGTCATACGTGCCACACGTCATCTGTCATACGTGTCATACGTCATCTGTCATACGTGTCACACGTCATCTGTCATACGTGCCACACGTCATCTGTCATACGCGTCATACGCCATCTGTCATACGCGTCACACGTGATTTTTCAGACAAGCTATATGTCATCTGTCAAACATACCACACGTCATCAGCCAGACAAGCTTAAAGTGATGCCAAACATTTTGTTTAAAAGATTTCCCTCGTTGTATCCAAGGTGACGAATTTGGCCTAGATCGTGCATGTCCTCTTGGTGTATGGTTTAGCCAGTATCAGTGTCAGACAATACTACCATAACCGTGTCGTATGTAAAAGTAATGCTTGTTTACCGGTACTACGCTTAAAACTTGGACAACTGTAACAAAACTAATGACAACAGCCTGCCTATTTCATTTTGTACCTGCCGGTCCATATAGCAGGTGAAGTAGAGTACATCTGTTTCTGTGACCTCAGCATTGGCAGGGATAGTATGGTCAACACTATACACAACCTTTTTTTTTTTTACTTTCCCTAACTAGATTCAAGTACCCATAACTAGAGGTACCCATTGAGAGTTGTTTTTATTTTTGTTTTTTGCTTATTTTTTTTTTTAAATTAATTAAAATTTTAAAAAGCTAATTCCACCTCAAGAAAAAATCAATTGCTAATTTAATTATTAACTTGCGGTTTTTTTTCTCTATGATTGAATTTTTTTTTTAAATTCAGTGATCCATAACTCTGGGAAATCACATTCGCTTGTTAACCCCCCCCCCCCCTCACCCCATCATGCGCCCTAACAAAGACGTATCAGCTTGTACTTAACCACCGGTACAAACCCTCTCCTCCATTATTTCTACAAGTGAGTACTCCAAACTCTCCTCACGTACCACATAAGCTCAATGTTCTCACGACCCTTCCACACCATAAAAAAATCCTCCACCACCCCTCTTCCACGTACCCCCTCCTTCACCCACCCCTCCTTCACCCATCCCCTCCTCCACCCACCCCCTCCTCCACCCAACCCTCCTTCACCCCCTCCTTCACCCACCCCCTCCGCCCACACGACACAAGAGACACCTAGCGGCCAGATTAACTGTCCCATTCAGACAGGCCTGGCCTATGTCACCTCTGTTAAACCAGGACCCGCAACCCTGCCTATTTCCTCTCGAGCTTCTGTCACAAAGTAAAAATAGACGCCAATCTGTTATCCAATAAAAAAATAAAAAACGATTTTTTTTCGAGACCTTGACATCAAGGTCAAATGACTTGGCCAGCATTTGTTAGTTAGGGATGGCACTTGTTAAGACAATCTTTTTCATAGTCACACAGCGTCACACATCGTGACACAGCGTCACACATCGTCACACAGAGTCACATAGCGTCAAACCGTCACATAGCGTCACATAGCGTCACACAGCGTCACACAGCGTCACATCATCACATTGCGTCACATTGCGTCACACAGCGTCACACAGCGTCACACAGCGTCACACCATCACATTGCGTCACATTGCGTCACACAGCGTCAGACAGCGTCACACAGCGTCACACAGCGTCGCACCATCACATAGCGTCATACAGCGTCACACAGTGTCACACAGCGTCATTAAAAGTCAACGCCCACCCCTAAAATGATGTTCGCCCTAATCTGCCAAATGGAATTTTTCGTTTTCAATAAGAAACAGGATACTCTTTATTAAAATACCAGTCATCAAACGAATTGGACTCTCTAAAAACTTGAAATTCAATTGTCGTGTTGTTTAAACATCTGATTGTAAAAACATAATTATGTATTTTTTTTATGTAGGCCTACGACTTTCTACAAATTCAATACAATATTGTCTATTAATTTTTTATGTAAGTAAATAAAGTTTAAAATAAAACGAAAAAAATGACTTGGTTTTTCTCTACTCATGGATAAATCAGGACTTATTTATGTTTAATAGTTTTCATCATAATGAAAATTTACTTTTATTGTAGGTACAATTATTTAAATTCTGGGTTGATGTTAGAATTTAGGTTAGGGTTAGTTTAGAGTACAAGTTTAAATGTTTTTTTTTCATTGGATACAGGGTTGGGTTTAATATTTAGGCATAATTGGTGTTGGGCGTTATATAGCTTTGTTATATAGCTTAGTTTTATCGACAACAACCTGATTAATAAATGGTGGTGCGTAAACTACTCAGTATTTTCTCATACAACCTCAGTAAGAAATAGACTATAGACACTTGAATAAACAAAGTAGACAAATGCCGGGCAGTGTCGGGAGGATGCTGCTAGTAAACTACATTTGTAAGATGTCATTTCTGAAATGAAAACTACTAATTATTATTAGTTCATAAAATGCAGGAAGAAAAAATATTAATGATGAATATAATCTTGGTCCAGGTTCAATGCGTATATTAATAATGATTGAAATAGATTTTTTAAAAAGAATAAATGACGCCGTTAATTAATTAGAGAACTAGTAATTATAAAACAGCTGATTATCAAATGTGGTTGGCTGGACTGAGGGCGAATCCTTATTTAGATAATTACATTTTTGTTGATTACGTTTTATAATGAATCTGATATTTATCGTGTAATGAACTGCTTGGGTGGAGGGAGATAACTGGAAAGATACTGGCTTGGTCAACATTACGGGTTGTTGAGTTATGTTATTGGTCTCTCGCTTTACCCGTGCGGTGCTACATCTGGAATTCCCCACCCCAAGTTGATTTAGGACACTGTCACTAACAGGGTGTATTAACCCCCCCCCCCCCCCGCCCCTATCGCCACCACCAATTAGGTTAACGATTCCTTACACCAAAAGTTCAAAACAAACACAACAAAATCACGTTTCAACCCCAGGTCTTTGTCATAGAAAGCTATTTTTAAAATCCTAACAAAACACATGCAATTACCGCACCTAGTACACAATTTCAAAAAACCTCAAATAAATAGATATTTCTTTTTAAAGCCTCCATTTTTCATTTACAATCAATATCGACATTTGAATAGACTTTTTGTAATGCTTTATATAAGATATTATTATCCAACCTCTCTGTTATCCTGCTTACCTCTTTAAAAAAATATCTTGAAGAAAAAACCTTGAACACCTACGTACTCTTATTTCTCCCGTTTTTAATTAAAGAAATCTTATCCATTATGCTATACAAACAGTAGGTGAAGTCCCACACAAGATGAAATGAAAATCGATTGAACTAGAGGTTTGTAAAGAAAGCGAGGCTTGCAATTGTTTTAATAGGTTTTTAAAAACGAATACATCTTGGTGTATGTTCGAAGGTAATTGATTTTTTTTTTAAATTTCATTTTAGGTTGCCGCTTTGCAAAAACAAAATATCAGAGGCGTCGCAAGGCGGGGGCGGGGGTGCGGACCGCACAGGGTGACACCATTTAGGGGGGGTGACACGAAAAAATTGCAAAATATATAGAAGAAAAATGCGTTTTGCATGTTCAGTAAATGAATAATTAGTTTAAAAGTCTTATAAGTACACACTGACCATCTCGGCAATACATTCTCTCTCTCTCTCTCACACACACACACCCACATTCCAAGTATGCTTAGTGTATTTACCTCTAACTACACAACCCCACAACTACCTCTAACTACACCACCCCACAACTGCCTTTAACTACACCACCCCACAACTACCTTTAACTACACCACCCCACAACTACCTCTAACTACACCACCCCACAACTACCTCTAACTACACCACCCCACAACTACCTTTAACTACACCACCCCACAACTACCTCTAACTACACCACCCCACAACTACCTTTAACTACACCACCCCACAACTACCTCTAACTACACCACCCCACAACTACCTCTAACTACACCATCCCACAACTACCTTTAACTACACCACCCCACAGCTACCTTTAACTACACCACCCCACAACTACCTCTAACTACACCATCCCACAACTACCTATAACTACACCACCCCACAACTACCTCTAACTTCACCACCCCACAACTACCTCTAACAACACCACCCCACAACTACCTTTAACTACACCACTACACAACTACCTCTAACTACACCACTCCACAACTACCTCTAACTACACCACCCCACAACTACCTTTAACTACACCACCCCACAACTACCTCTAACAACACCACCCCACAACTACCTCTAACTACACCATCCCACAACTACCTTTAACTACACCACCCCACAACTACCTCTAACTACACCATCCCACAACTACCTTTAACTACACCACCCCACAACTACCTCTAACAACACCACCCCTACAACTTCCTCCAACTACACCCCCGCCCCCCCCCCTGACCCCCCGCACCCCATAACTCCCCCTCAATGCCTACCTCACCCAACACGAACAGCTCACCAAGCCCCACCTGACCTTCATGCAGTACTCACATGCACGTGACTCCTGCAGTGTCAGCCACCATTAATCACCCCATCCCCCGACCCCTACACCCTACTTACAGTATCTACCTCTACTCCGCGACAGATAACCCTGGAGGGGGGGGGGGGGTATGGTTGGGGGGGGGGTAGTTAGCTGGAATAAACCTGGGAGTTCGGTTATTTATATTTTGTAATATCTTATTATAGGGATTACCCCTTACCCCCCCCCCCCTCCCCACCCCTTACTTCAAGAGACACTAAAGACGTATTAAAACAAAACCAATGATTTAAAAAAATAGCCATGATGACATTGCCCAATTGATGGGATTTCAGATTTTTTATATGACAATATTGGGTGCCCACGAAAAGAGTACGTGAGTGTGAGGGGGGGGGGGGGGGAGGGGAGGGTCAACAGCACAACCCTCTCCATTAGGTCTCCTCCATCCCCCCCCCCCCCTTCACTAGAAATCTAACCCTCATCCGGTTAATTACGCTGATACTATTTCATGCATCGATAATTACACAGCGTCGTTAATTACCAAACTTAATGAAACAGCATGCATATTTTTTTTATCTCTCGTTGGAACCACTGAATGATTGATTGCTTTTCCTGCCCTCACCCCGCCCCTCCTCCTATATTAAAAATTTGATTTGGTCTCGATAGCATTAAAAGAATGTTGTGAATGATACTACTCAAAATACATAAATGTACATATATACATATGTGTATATATATACATTTATATTTATATATTTATATATTTATATATTTATATATTTATATATATATATATATATATATATATATATATATATATATATATATATATATATATATATATATATATATATATATATATATATATATATATATGTGTGTGTGTGTGTGTGTGGGTGTATATGTGTGTGTGTATATATATATGTATGTATACAGAGTCGTCGTGAGGCGGGGGCGGGGGTTGCGGACCGCACCGGATGACACCATTTAGACGGTTGACGTTATGCGGAAAACTTTCATAATGTATAGAAGAAATATGCTTTTTGTCAGTTCAATTAAAGGATATTTAGAGTTAATCCACATGTATTAATAACTTACTATAAATTAACATCTTTACGATTAAATGTGCTTACTTTAAAACTATAACACGTGGGGGAGGGGGTGACACCATTAAGTGTCGCACCGGGTGACACCCTACCTAGAGACGCCTAGAGACTGTATATATATATATATATATATATATATATATATATATATATATATATATATATATATATATATATATATATATATATATTCAAGTTTGATAAATGTTAATACTGATAGGTACTTTCAATTATAAACCAACTCATCAGACCTCTAACCTAACTACACTTTTCTTCTATCGTCAGTGACGTAATCCCACAACGTGAGCAGGTTTTTCTCTTGTGACTTCTCCGTGACGGTAACAGGTCACGTGACCGTGTTACCGCACCAGTCCGTGCCTGAGATTGCTGAAACCAAAACAACAGCCAGCCCACCGGCCTGATCAACGTGGGAGATAAAGGAAAAGTGCGTGTGATCTAACGAGACCGGTGCGCGGCACGATAAAGTCGGCGAGAGAAATGTGGGGCCTGTGTCAAGGCGCCCAGGACTTTGTTTACAAACCAAAACGTTAGGCGACATACAACGTTTTCAACTTGTCTCAAAACCAGAGATTTCTTTGACTAACAAAATAGTAGTAGATACAGATATTATATATATATATATATATATATATATATATATATATATATATATATATATATATATATATATATATATATATATATATATATATATATATATATATATATATATAATTAGTCAACACAACACTATATTAAATGCACACACTGATCAAGAGACTTAAACGATTCCTTTAAAAACCCTGTTCAGTGGTATTTCTGTTGTTTTTTTTAAAAAGTAATTTGTATTACATCTGGCCGAGAAAATTGTATACATTTTATACTGTAGGCCTACGTCTTGGCAGTTAGATCCAAAGATTTAAATTAAACTTTGAAAAACCATAAGTAGATTAAGTTTCACTTCCGGTTACCGGAAATCACTGAAAAGTTGATACAAAACTACACATTTGACATAATACTTATATATGAAAATTCATCAAACTAGCTGTAAGGTACTCTAGTTATCGTGTTCACACATACACACACATACATACACACTCACACACATACAGACAAAATAGCAAAACTATGTTGTTCCGACTCGGGGTGGTTTAATATGTTGAGATTTGAAAAAGTCTCCATTTCGATTTATTGTATGATTTAAATACTTCCTGTAAACGTCGTATACGAGAAAATAAAAATGTTGTTCGTCAGTGTATCTCTAACTATCATATATAGTTGTGTAATTAAATTTATTAATAAAAAATGTATTTTAAACACTAAGGTTATTAGTTTTTTTTAAAAGCATCAGTTTTTATTTAATTTTAAGATGAACATAAAATAGTTTTTTTTTCATTTAGACATAAATTAATTTATAAAGAAAAAAATAGCAATTACGTTAGTTAGGTAAACTAAACGTCGCTGCTTTCTTTTAAAATTATTTTGCAACACGACGCTAAATTACTTCCCTGTTACTTCCCTTTATGTACTATACAGAAATCTTACGCCGTGAGTAATGATTAGGAAAAAAAGTAGACCGACAGTTTTTACCTGATGTAAACAGATCTTCTCATCTGATAAGGTAAAGTTTTGATTGGTCAGCAGTTTGATCTATGTTCACGTTCAGGTAAGGCCAGTTTTTATAAGCTGACTTTGTTTTTTAAGAAGGAAATTGTACTACCAGTTATAACAGCAAGGTTAATGATCATTATATAAGAGAACTTTACCTCTGAGTCCATTCCCCCCACCCCCCACCACACCCCCAAGATATACTAAATGATGATATGAATGCATTAAAATGTATGATAATTAAAGATACCTCTTTAGACCTAAGGGGTCATCTATAAATGACGGCACGCGTTTTTGGACGATTTTTACCTCCCCCCTCCCCTCCGTCACACATCGTCACAAAAAGCCAGACCCCCCCCCTAAAATGACGTCACACCTCAGCCTACAACCCCCCTCAAAATTACAGTTGAATGTTTTTTTAACTTCGATATTTTTCCAAAATTTTATCTGAACTCTGTCAAAAATAGAGTATTTTAATCAATTCCTATTACAATTTATTAATCGCACCATCTGAACCCCACTCTTCCCCCTCATCACACACCGTCACAAAATTACGGACCCCCCTCCCCCCTACGAGTGTGAAGTCATTTATGGACGACCCCTAACGAGCATTTGGGCAAATGAATTAGAGTTCATATGTTTTTTTGACCTCGGCATTTGAAAGGAAAATATGGTCAGCAATATGCCCCGCCGCCTTTACTTTGACTAACTTGAGTTAGGTACACATCAGAGCTGAGTGGACTCGAACTCGAGCCCTTGTAACTATTTCGAAAATCGATTTTATTGTTTTAAAAATAAATAGGATTTAGGCCGAAACCATTAACCAGAAATGACAACTCACCAGAAATGACCACTCACCAGAAATGTGCACTAACCAGTAATGACCATTAACCAATAATGACCACTAACCTACTAGTAATGACCATTAAACAGTAATGACCACTAGCCACCAATCACCACTAACCAGTAAAAAACAACTTTCTGCAGCAAATGGTAGCTGGATGGGCAACTTTTTTTGCCAAAGTTCCAGTTAGCGACACTAAATTATACTGCTGTTATTCAGTAAAAGTCTTGTCTATTGTACAACAATCAATCTTGTAACACAAAATACCAGTGATCTAATACTATGGACGTAAGAAAGATAAGCGACTCTGTTTTAACTACAGTTAATGACATCAGTGAGTTACTGCCCTTTCAAAGTCCTCCCTTCTATCAACCGATCAAAAACCTACAAAATAAAAAGTTGCTTCCCTTTATTTTAGGGGGGAAATACTATCTATGCGTCATAGTTACTTGTTTAAAACGAAGAACAGAGAAAGGATCTAAAGTTTTTTTGGATAGGTGGTATTTTTTTCTGGCTTATCCCAACTCCATTAGATTCATGTACAATTTCAGTTGATACCCTCCAACATACTTATGTATTACATGTCATTGGTTAAGCGCAGCTGGTTATGCGGCATAAGAGCCGTTGACTACGGTTTCAGCCTGCTTTACTTTTTGGATTTGTTTCAAGGCAGAAATAGTTTAATTTTGCTGATATATATATATATATATATATATATATATATATATATATATATATATATATATATATATGTGTGTGTATATATATATATATGTATATATATATATATATATATATATATATATATATATATATATATATATATATATATATATATATATATATATATATATATATATATATATATATATATATATATATATATATATATATTTATATATATATATATATTTATATATATATATATGCCGCGGGGGTCGAACTTGAGACTTTTCGGTTTAGCAACCACGAGCTTAACCGACTCGACCACGCCGACCCCCTTGAAAGTGTGGCTAAAAATGAACTAATATTTGTCATGTCGGAACATGAGACACATAGAGTTAGGGTGGGGTGTGTGGCAGTTGTGGTGGTGGTTGTGGTGGTGGTTGAGGTGGTGGTTGTGATTGTGGTAGGAGAGTGCGAGGGATAAGTGGGGGGAAAAGTGGTCGAGATATAGATCGGGGGTTGTAGGATTCGAACCCAGTAAGCTGGAAAACTATTGATGTCACGTCCCACTCATCTGAAACTGAGTTACATAAACGGATTAGCTTCTTCCTTAACAGTCTAAATGGTTCATTATAAAACGTGTTTCCTATAGTTCAGACTATCATCTACATATGCCTCGAAATCATGCTGGATTGCTATCCTTGTCGCAAACCCTAACTAGTTCAAAATTGTCAAATAATAATTCATGGCCTTAATTAAAGTTTCAGAGTACCAATCTATTGTAAAATGTTTAATTCGTATAACAAAACTTTTTTAAAGAAAGACAACTAAGAATAACATTTCTGGTAAATTTGTGCATATTATCTCCCATAAATAGTATCGTAGTGTTAATGCATTTTGTCGCTGATTTTGTTCATCGCGTGAGTGTGTGTATGCATGTAAAAATTATAAAACACAAGTGCCCATGTACATGCACTTACACAAACATATACACACGCACATACAGTTACACATTTACATACACATGCAAATTCGAATGCGCAAACATAGTCACGGTATATATATATATATATATATATATATATATATATATATATATATATATATATATATATATATATATATACATATATATGTCTATAACTGTGTTTGTGTTTGTATGTGTAGTGATAAAATATTATGAATGATCAATCATGAGTGTATCAGTTTACACAGCACGCAAAATAAATGTTTAGATGCATAAAATTACCCATCATGTAGATAGATCATCGATCAATACCCCACGAACCAAGGAACGCGATTTGTTAATTGTGTATATGAAGAATTTAGCTTTATCGTGTTACGTATTGTAATCTCTATATGGCATGCCAACTTTATGTTGTTAATTAAATCAGAACATATACAGAAAATATTTAATGGACGATTCATGATTTTTTCAGCTAATTGATCGATAGATATATGTATACATGTATATATATATACATATATATATATATATATATATATATATATATATATATATATATATATATATATATATATCGCACTTTGTTTTACTGATTTGAGTATAAATTAAGTTTGGTGACACAATGACTTTGAACGAGTTTCCCCTAATTTGAAAAAAAAATGTTATATTTCTGTATAAATGTTATATTTTTATATAAATGTTATATATTTATATAAATAATACATTTTTATATAAATGTTATACTTTTATATAAATGTTATATTTTTAAATAAGTGTTATATTTTATATAAATGTTACAATTGTATATAAATGTTAAACTTTTATATAAATGTTAAATGTTTATGTTATATTTTTATATAAATGTTATATTTTTATGCTTCCATTTCTATTCTTGTATCCAAAAAAAATTTCACCACCAATCACTTCTCAGTGTTTAGAAAAAATGGAGATAATTTATGAAAAATGTCTCATTTGTCTCCATCTAAAATTGTTTATCGGTATTGGACACTTAGGGGTAGTCCATAAATGACCTCATACTCGTAGGGGGGGGGGGGGGTGGAGGGGGTCCTTAATTTTGTGACGGTGTGTGATGAGGGGGAAGGGGGGGAGGGGTTCAGATGGTGTGACGTCACACTTTTGAATTATAAAAAAGCAATGTTAGAAAACGAGTTTTAGCCGATATTTCGCGTTTTAGAAAACAGTTTTAATAAATTTTAATAGGAATTGATTAAAATACTCTATGTTGACAGAGTTTTTGGAAAAATATCGATGTTTTTTAAGAAAAAATCAACTGCAATTTTTTTTTGGGGGGGGGGGGGGGTTGTCGGCTGAGGTGTTGCGTCATTTTACGGGGGAGTCTGGCTTTTTGTGACGTGTGACGGAGGCGAGGGGGGGGGGGGGGGAATTTGTCAAAATACGCGTGACGTCATTTATGGATGACCCCTAACCTACTATAGTACGATGATACCGCGACCAGATATTCTGTAAATAGTTAGACGGCGCCTTAAGACGCAACCCTTTTTATTAAACCCGTACACCGAGAACATTAGGAAATATTTATCTAAGTTGTGGTCCTGAGTTAGAGCACACGGTTACTAACCCTGAAGTCTCGTGGTCGGTTCGCGGACTTGAAGTACATCGTTGAGTCCACTCAGCTAAAGTGGGTACCTGGCACGAGTTGGTAAAAGTGAAGAGAACTGTTCACTGTGCTGAACTCACTATCAGTTAACACGTCAGGCTCAAGACATTTATTTTCTATATGGGCTGTTTTTACTTAAAGTTATTCCTGTTTTTTTTTTATTATCTGCATACAACATCCACCCCAACCGAAAATTCCATTTAGTTTTTTTTATTAAAAACACTCATCTAGATCATGACAAAAAGAAACTAATTAATCGCAAGTTTTTTTTATTTCGGAAAAATACAATAATAAGTTATTTAAAAAAATCGCGTTCTCGTTTTTAGTAAAGTAATTTTAAAATCCCCATTTTTGTTCTTTCTAGTTCCCAACACTTCTGCTTCCCTCCCTTCCTCACAGATTAACCAGATATTCCCAGATCCAAATATTTCGATTACCCCCCTCCAAGACATGGCGCTTTTTTATCCAATGAAACCCCGAGCATCGGATCACATGACCGCGAGTCTGCGGTTCCGCTGTGGCATCAGTGACGTAGTCTGGATCTTGGAATTACCGTTCGCAGGCAGACGGAACCAGGACTTTCTTTTTTCTAGACTTACTCGGTGGGAAATATTTTTCTGAAAATATTTTTGGAAATTTATTTATTTCACCGCTGTGTTATTTCATAACGTAATCTTTCGACACTGATACCGAAAGTACATAGGTAGTTGGATTGTCAATTTGTCAAAAAAAAATAAAGGAGTTTTCATAAGGTAAGGAAAACCGCATCACATATTTTCTTATTTTATAATTTTTAAGGAATGCTTAACCTTTTTACAAACTAATTTATTAGTTTTACCTACGAGGTCTTTTTTTTTTGTTCTTAGTTTTCATAAATGATGTAGACTTACTTGGCTTAGGACTTGAAAACAAAATGTCGAATATTTAATCCACTTACTGATTTGTTTACTTGCGTGTTGGACCTAAAAATATGAACTGTAATGGTTTCTAATTACTTTTGTTAAAACTACAAAATTCAATGTTAAATTTACCCCACTCACACTCTTTTAAACTTGTTGACGTTGCACCAACCTAAGTCTGCATAAATCATTAGCAAACTAAAATACATACTTTGAGAAACCTACCTGCTTTCATTATCTCATAACATCCTACCTACATCACCTTCAAAACCTGCTATTTCATTTCTAAAAGCTACCTACATCACCCTCAAAATCAGTGTTTCTTCCAGACGTTTTTCTCCGGGCAGGCACTTGAAATTTTCGGGGGGGGGGGAGGGGGGGTAGACTTTTTTCGGGGGGGGGGGGCGGTCACTGTTAAAAGTATATGTTCGGGGAGGTGGTAGACTTTCTTCGGGGGGGGGGGGGGGTGGGGGTGCCACTTCATTTCTAAAACCAACCTATACCACCTTATAAAAAAAGTAAAGAATTCTCTTGGCAGATAAACAATAGTTTATGCTTCTTGACCTCGGCATATGTAGGGAAGGTGTGGTCAGCACTTTTTTATATATTTATTTTCCATAATTAGTTAGTTACCCATCAGAGTTTGGTTGAACTTAGGAACCTTCTACTGACTAAACTACATTAAAAAACCCTGCCTACGACACTGATTAAAAATTACATTTCACCTTTATAAATTAATATATTAATTAAAATGGTAATCTGATTCGTAAGTAAAAGCTTAAAAAACATAATTTAGTTACTTTCAGTATTTTGCGAGGCTTTAAGAAAACATTATGATCTAGCATTCAAGAACTTCCTTACGAAATGTGCACATTCATTAATCCGAGTCAGCCCCTAGCATTACTTATGCCTCACCTACCACTATCCCCCCCCCACCCCCCCACCTTACAGAGTTTCAGTGATATCTCCGAGGGGGCTAATTT